>NC_141287.1:22081223-22086223 GCF_037954325.1 Fistularia commersonii | reverse complement strand
CTGTCAATCAATGGGTGTTAAGCAGCCTGGGGGCGGGGCTTATTCTGCAGTCTGGGGTCAGAAATACATCACATTCTCTCCTATAAAAAGAATCTAGAACGTCACCAAGAACCCGTTCAGATGATTGATTTCCATCGATCAGTGATTGCAGTTTGTAGTCCTCCCTGGAACCTTCTCACAGGCCGGGGGGCGAAGAACCCTGGCGGACTACAAACCAAAATGGCTGACAGGAAGTACAGTACAGCTGACCCGGAAGTGAAGCACCCGCGACCCTAACCCGGAGGACGAAGAAAGCGGTTGGTGGAGAAGGAGGAGGAGCTTCAGCTGGAGGCGGAGACAGGAAGTGACACGGAGCAATATTTTTGCGGCTAGCTGTTGCTAACGCAGCCCGACCTCCAGCCGGGGCTCTGATCCTTTCAGAGGAGACTCCGGCTGCCGATCGCTCATCAATAATCTGATCCGTATCCGCCGGATCTCCCGCTCTGATTGGCCCAGGTCGTCCGTCGTGGCGTCCCCGGCCCCCGCCGGCTCGACCCACCTTTCCAGGCAGGAGGATCGGATGTGAGAGGAGCCTCCTTATCTTCTCCCGCTGCTGTTATCTCTACCAGCTGACTACCGGGACGCCGCCGCCACCGCCGCCTCGCCGCCTCGCCGCCTCGCCGCCTCGCCGCCTCGCCACCTCGCCGCCTCGCCGCCATGCATCATCTTGCCGTCGCAGGAAGCCTGCGCAGACGGCGGTCACAGCGTCCTTATCGCCGGACAAAAAACACAGGAGGATCTGATCTCCACCTGCACTCTGAAGGAGAAGAGCCCTGACGCCATCAGGCCCCGCCTCCAGAGGAACGCCATCAGGCCCCGCCCCCAGAGGAACGCCATCAGGTCCCGCCCCCAGGGGGAGCCTCCTGAGCTTGGCAGGACGTGCAACGTCGACCTTCTCCACCTCTGGAGATAACTGAGGGGAGGAGGAGCTCTGGACCAGCCGGGCTCACGTCAGGAGGCCTCAGGGAGGTCAAAAGGTCATCTGAAGGAGGTCACAGGACAGAGGGTAGAGGAAGGTCTCATGGAGGTCCCATGAGGGCCTTCATGAGGGTCTTCTGGAGGTTTCATGGTGGTCAGATGGAGGTCAGAGGTCAGGAGGTCTCATGGAAGTTCCAGGAGGTCTTGTGGAGGTCAGAGGTCTCATGCCATCAGATTCCTAATGACTCCTGATATCATGTTATAATAATGTAACAAGCAGGGTTTCTGTCATTAGGCAGCTTCAGTGTGTGTTGCTGTTTGTGTGTGTGTGTGTCTGTGTGTGTGTGTGTGTGTGTGTGTGTGTGTGTGTGTGTGTCTCAGCACCTTCAGGCCTCAGCCAGTCATTGATGCTGCCATCCATCACCCTGTGGAGTCTGCACACACAATGGCTGGGATGGTAATTACCCATCAATTATAGCACAACACACACACATACACACACACACACACACACACACCCTGACCTTCAGAAGCAAGCAGGTGCTCCACACATCCTGAACATGAACCTGCTGCTGATCAGAAGCAGCAGGAGCTCTGAGGGCTAAAAATAGCACCGACTGACAGCAGGCGTCACTTCCTGTTTCCTGTGCAGCCAATCAGGGTGCTCGTCCCCCAGGGAGGTGTCCTGCTGTCTCCAAGAAGGTGTCCAGATACCTCCAGGGAGTGATGTGCCTCAGAAGGTGAGGATGGTGGGAGAATGTTTACAAAGGGGTGATAGTGATCATGTTACTACATGCTGTCACATAAACACACGCACACACACACACACACACACACACACACACACACACACACACACACACACACACACATAAACAAAGAAGATGCTCCTCATCCATTAGCGGACCCATGAAGAGAAGGTCCTCGTCCCACTTGTTGAATTGGATAAAACATGAATCATTTAGAGGCAGAGCTTTTATTTCCTCCTGGACACACACACACACACACACACACACACACACACACACACACACACACACACACACACACACACGTTGGCCCGGAGGCTGCTGATCGTTTGTTCCCAAATGTTGTGATTCTGTCTGCATGAGTGGTTGCCATGACAACCTCATCACCAGTCCAGTCACCTGAAGGTCACGTTTCCGAGTTCCTCCAGAGCTTCTGCACCCTGGTGGGACCCAACAGAGACCCCCAGGAAGGTTCACCCTCCTTCTCCTGCACCGGGAATAAGGACATGGAGAACATGGGGAACATCTGGAGAACATCTGGAAGTGGTCTCGCGTGACACTGACACTGAGAGGTGGCGCGGCAGGAGAACATGGTGAGAACCCACCTGGAGAACCCAGGTAGAACCAGCGAGTGCTGACCTCTGCTTGCTCAGTAGCCTGACAGGTTCTTTCTGAGGTTCTCTGAGGTTCTTGTTGAGGTTCTCTGGTTCTGTTTGATGTTCTCTTGGAGGTTCTTGCTTAGGTTCTAAAACACGTTCTTCCAGTGTGTTTCGCTGGACCGCTCCGTCGAAGGGTTCCAGTGGAAGCTGCCGGACTGCTGATGAACGAGAAGCTCCGGACCGACTTTCTTCCCGCCTTTGAATCCACTCCATCTTCTCCATCTGACCTGCCGGTGTCTCCTCTGACCTTCTGACCGGTCCGCACCTTCAAAACACACACAGATACATTTCGGCTTCTATGTCGCCGTCCTTCCCCCTCGGACGCCATCTACTTGATCCTCCAGTGTTTGTTTTCTGTGCACTTTACGCTATTTATTTGGCTCGGTGTCTCCGTGGGAGGTGACAGACGTCGTCTGCGTTCCTCTGCTCGCCGTGGACCATCTGATGGAGCTCTCTGACTCCGACACTTCCTCCTCCCGTCAACACTTATTTACCGAGGAGCTCCAGAGGAGGAGCCGTGGAGCCCGCTGCTATATCGGGCTCTGAATAACACACAGCGGCGGACACTCCCTCAGGACCCACACACACACACACACACACACACACACACACAAACACACACACACACAAATACACACACACACACACACGCACACACACATAAACACATCAAAGGGAAGTCATCTACCACTACGGGGAGGTGGGGGGTCTCCTGAGGGTCTATTAGCTCCATAAATGAAGCTCATACACACACACTCACACACACACTCACACACACACACCAATACAAATATAAAAACAAACTGACGAGGGGACACACTGAGACACACACATAAACAAATTCACACACACACATACAAACAAGAAAAAATAAGACACACACACAACCAAATTAACAAATACAAATACACAAACAGAAATATGTGGACACACACATAAACAAACACTAACATACACACACGGATACAGACACACATACACGAACACTTACACACATGCGCACACACACACACACACACATACGGATACAGACAAATACATGAACGCTGATGTGTGTGGTTGTAGAAGAACCAGCTAGAACGTTGGACCTGTCAACCACACCAAGTGTATGGCCCCGCCCCCTCGGAGGCCCCGCCCCTCTGAGGTCCCGCCCCCACGGGGCTCCGCCTCCACCAGAGTCTCCGGCTGGGCCGACGGGTGCAGTTACCAGGTAACCCCTGGTAACGGCGACTAATAATAGCTGCTCCTCGGTCCTGAAGGAAGTTCTCCAGGACCTCCACGGAGCCTCCACGCGTGCAGAGTCACATGGACCTTCAGCCCAGATCTTCATCAGCAAGGCTGATTAAACTTTAACAACACCTACCTCCAGGACCTTCAAGGTGCACTTAGGGTGTCAGCACCGTGGGCGTGCACGAGCACGTGTGTGTGTGCGTGTGTGTGTGTAAGTTTTCAACCTTTCATGTTTGAGGACTGAGGACAAGCCAAGGTCAGGGCTCAGGAGGTCAAAGGTCAAAGGTAGAAGAGCCAGCAGTGGACCTGAGGGAAAAATCAGGCCAAGCTATGTGTTTGTGTGTGTGAGTGTGTGTGTGTGTGTGTGTGTGTGTGCGTGTGTGTGTGCGTGTGTGTGTGCGTGTGTCAAAGCACACATTAATTGATGACGAAGGATCAAAAATCCTGGTGAAATCATTTGAAACGCTGGAAAATAAATCCAAATAAGATGGAATTCATCAAACAAGGAAGGCAGAGTGTGAAGGAGAGACGTTTGGAAGAATGAAGATGAAATGAAATTAAAAACACCAGAAGACGGAATAAAACGAAAAATCATATTAAATTCATAGAACCCCCCCGGCCGCGTGGAGGGGCTCGGGGGGGCAATTACTCTTCAGAACGACGCCTGGAGCAAACACACCATCTCACACACACACACACACACACAGTCGCTTCTAACCTGCTACAGCCTGAGGGATAAATGTGGAATGAATGTGTGGCACGTGTACGTGCACGCCGTGCGTGTGTGTGCGGCGAGCAGAACAATGAAGACATACATTAGAGCCATGAATTAATCAACAAAGACCATGGAGACATAATGGATGAGGAGAACATTAAGATTTCATGGGTGGAACCCGGCGGTGGAACCCGCAACCTCCGGGTTCTAAGTGGGTCACGGGTGGAACGTGGAGGAGAAGGAACCCCATGATGGAACCCGCAACCTCCGGGCTCTTAGTGGATCATGGGTGAGTTGGTTCTGGTCGTGTTTGGTCCAGACCTTCATCTCAACCTGCTTCCGTTCCTTGTTTGGACTCAGTCAGATGTTTCCTCCTCCTCCTCCTCGGGGAGAAGCTAACAGGAGTGACCCCGAGTCAAGCGGCCAATCAAACAGGTCGATGGAGAGCCGTGTCCTGACTGGTTGCCGTGGCGATGAAGGAGAGAATCATCCGTGTTGTTTTTTCTGATCCTCTTCCGATCGACCGCCCCCCCGATCGATGCCCGGGATCTGACGGGGTCAAAGGTCAGCGGGCCGCGACCTTCAAACCCCGGCGGCGGCAAAACAGAAAATGGGAATGTCTTTGGTCTCACTTTGGAAAAGAGGTCGGGCCTCGGTGGCGAGTGTGTGTGTGTGTGTGTGTGTGTGTGT
>NC_141287.1:21918723-22078723 GCF_037954325.1 Fistularia commersonii | reverse complement strand
CTTCATGGACTCATTCAGTCTGGAAGAAGAACAGGAAGACTGACTCAGGAGGAAGCTTGAGGAGAGGAGGCAAGGAGGCAAGGAGGCAAGGATGGAAGGAGGCAAGGAGGCAAGGATGGAAGGATGCAAGGATGGAAGGAGGCAAGGAGGCAAGGATGGAAAGTATGTCTGTGTGTGTGTGTGTTTTTGTGTGTACGTCTGTGTGTGTGTCTTTGTGTGTGTGTGTGTGTGTGTGTGTGTGTGTGTGTGTGTGTGTGTGTGTGTGTGTGTGCCCTCAGGCAAGAACAAACTCTCCATGCATCGCCTGGAGTTTTTATTGTGAAGAATGAAGCTTCCCATCACTCCAGGCCATGCAGACACTCAGTACTCTGTACTGTGTACTGTGTACTATTTACTATGTACTCAGTACTCTGTACTGTGTACTCAGTACTGTGTACTGTGTACTATGTACTCAGTACTATGTATTGTGTACTATGTACTGTGTACTGTGTACTCTGTACTCAGTACTATGTATTGTGTACTATGTACTGTGTACTGTGTACTCTGTACTCAGAGCGCAGTTGCAGCAAAAGCAGAAGAAAAAGCCTCCAGAAGAAGAAGAAGAAGAAGAAGAAGAAGAAGAAGAAGAAGAAGAAGGACAAGGGGCTGCAGAGGATCCAGGATTGAGGTCTGGACCAGCATGGACCTGCTGGTCCAGACCTCAATCACCACGATCAAGAACCAATCAGCTCTTCAATCCATCAATGTGTCAATCAATGCAACCAAGAACCAATCGGATCATCAATCAAATATGGAGCAAGATAGATAGATAGATAGATAGATAGATAGATAGATAGATAGATAGATAGATAGATAGATAGATGGATGGATGGATGGATGGATGGATAGAAGGTGTTGGTCACGAGCCTCCAGATGTTTGAAAAGTGAAAACACAGCAGTTTGCAGGAAGTTTGTGGAGAAACATCTGGTTGTGAACCAGGATCCAGATGTTCCACAGCTGCACCGCCACCGTCCCCCCGGTTCCCATGGAAACCCTGCACCCCGCTAGACTCTGCTCTCCCATTGGCTGCTCCCTCGGTGAACCGGACGCCCGTACAGCTCCTTCTTCTGATACACACAGTACACAGAAAGTACACATAGAGAACACGGAGTACACACAGAGTACACACAGAGTACACTGAAAGTATACATAATGTATACAGTGAGTACACTGAGAGTACACACAGAGTATGCAGAGTACATGAAAATACATGTGACCTTTGACCTCCAGGCCAACGGCAGGGAGAACCCGACTTCCTGTTTAGGTTCTAACGAGCACCCGCTGGGCAGATTAGCATCGATTAGCACGACTTTAGCCAAACAATCCTTACATCTTTCGGAGGATGTCATTGGACAAGAGCCTTGAGTCTTAGCTTAGCATCTCTGACTTGTGTCGGTCAGCCTACCTTTCAACTGGAACTATGTTAGCTTCGCTCCATGAGCTTAGCTTAGCATCCATCACCATAGCGTTGAATGCTAAATGTTTAAAATAAAGGGCCTGCTGTTTAGTAGCCAGTTTGCTGTAAACTAGCAGCTGCTTACTGATAAATAGCCAGAATGAAGAGGCGGCTAGCTGTCAGCTGGGTTGGGCTACCAAGCTGTTAGCTGATGGCTGGTTACTGGTTACCTAGCTGTTAGCTGAGAGTTGGCTATTAGCTGTTCCGTGGTTCTATGATGTTGGTGAAAGCCTGTGTGCTGTTAGCTAATGGGTTGATGAGTGGTTGACAGATGGTTGGTTGTGGGTTGTTAAGCAGTTAGCTGACAGAGATTAGTTGGTTAGCTGACAGCTGTATATGGGTTGGTTACCTAGAAACTGAAACTTAACGTTATTGGTTATTTAACTGTTAGTTGTCGGTTGCTTATTGGTTATTTGGTTCTTAGCTGGTTATGGGGTGGTTCACTGTTAGCTGAATAAGGGTTGGATAGCCGGCAGTTGCTAACTGGTTGTTTCAGCGTAAGCTAACTATTGGCTAATTGCTGGTTATTGGTATTATGCTGTTAGCTGTTCATGGGTTGGCTGACTGTTAACTGACAGAGATGGGTTGAACAGCTGTTAGCTTGTCATTCCTTGTATAGCGGTTAGCTAACAGTGGTGGGCTGTGCGTGTGGCGGCTGGTGATTGGTTGCTGCCGCCTGTTCCCGGAAGCTGATAGGCTGATCTGGTCTTCAGATCTTCCCCGCTGAATAATTCAGGCTTTTTTCTGTTTCCCTGGAAGTTACTGTTCTTCATCATCAATTATTGATTGGGATTAATTAATGATGGCGGCTCCTCGTCGTCGTCCTCCTCTTCTTCCTCCTCCTCTTCTTCCTCCTCCTCTTCTTCCTCCTCCTCTTCTTCCTCCTCCTCTTCCTCCTCCTCCTCCTCGTCTTCTTCCTCTTCTTCTTCCTCCTTCTTCTCTTCTTCCTCCTCTTCTTCTTCCTCCTCTTCTTCTTCCTCCTCCTTCTCTTCTTCTTCCTCCTCCTCTTCTTCTTCCTCCTCTTCTTCCTCTTCCACCTCATCTTCCTCTTTCTCCTCCTCCTCTTCCTCCTGGCATTGCTGGTGACAATGGTGTTGTGTCCCACTTCTGGATGAAGGTTCCAGGTGCTCCTCAGACAGGAAGTGGCTCCGAGCGCCTCCGGCCTCAGGCTCCGCCTCTTCCTCCACCGATGGAGAAGACGAGGCTGAAAGGTCCTCCGCCTGCTGATACCAGGTAGCAACCATCTCACGTCTCCTTCCAGGGAGGAGACCTCCACACCTTCAGCCCCGGGCAGAGGACCTCCACCCCTGGATGGACTCCTGCACCTTCTCCTCCTCCACCCGCACCTTCTCAGGAAGGGGTTGAATTTTGAAACGCAGTATTTTTTTCTTTGGTGATTGAATCCTGTTTTTAATTGAATAAATCATGGATTCACCGAGTCAGTGTGACAAGGATACGCAGCAGGTGGAGAAACACAAACACACACACACATACACACACACATACACACACACACACACACACACACCCTGCTGCTCCACAACCTGCTCATTAGACCCACATGAATAAAACATGTCTCTCACACTTCTAGAATAGTTGGGACAAAAAAAACTACAAAAGCTAACAGCTAGCAGCAACATTAGCCACATCACAAACACACACACACACACACACACACACAGATACACACCGTGGCATGTAAAGTGACAGCCAAAAATACACACCTGTGATGTTTATGTAAATTAAGAGCATTTCTTCTGACACCACCACCACTTCCTGTCTGGCCTCTGACTATTTCCTGTTGAGCTGCCTGGTCCAATGGGCTGGCAGGACAGAGGAGCCCTGACCTTTGGCCCCTGCCTGCTGGTTGCCAGGCAACAAGCCAGAAACTTTGCAGCAGATTTGTCTTTTTTTTTTTTATTATTTATTTCCTTTTTTGTTTGTTTACTTAGGGATTTTTGACAGGTCATCTGGCCAATGGCAGGCGGGGCTCCTCAGGTGACCGGGATGCTGTTTCCATGGTAACCTGTCAGTTTAGCAGCCGGTGAACGCCACGCCGCCGATCCGGCGTGGCTTCCGACTCCGCCGGGTGAAGAGGAGCCTCCTCCTCCTCCTCCTGGTGTTATTTTCATCAGGACTTTCTTCTGCTGCCGCACAGCGTGGAGATGAAGCCCAGACCCTCGTTAGAGAAGAACCTGCTTCTTCTTCTCCGCCGTTCTCTTCAGGAAGCCTGCCGCGCTCTGATTGGTCGGACCCATCCCGTCTCGTCTGCGTCTTCCCGCACGGTGCCGCCGCAGACGCAGGTGGAGCCGACCGCCGCCCTCCCGCACACACACACACACACACACACACACACACTGCCAGCCCCGTATCCACCGGATTTGATCCAGCCGGATCAAAGAGGATTTGAACAAGCTGGAAATAAAAAGGGAGGAAGAGGAGGAGGGCGGCTTCTTCCTCCTCGGTGACTCACATTCATCCAAAAGTTTGAAAGTGGATCAGAAAAATAAAAGTACTTTACAATCAATTCCCCTGCAGTGTGTGTGTGTGTGTGTGTGTGAGAGAATGCAAAGTTATAAAGATGTAAGCTAATCATCAGGTGCTCTCATCCCACCTGAGGGTGGGATTTCAGAGTCATCAAGGAGAACATGAGGAGAACATGAGGAGAACACGAGCAGCACATGAGGAGAACATGAGGAGAACATGAGGAGAACATGAGGAGAACATGAAGAGAACATGAGGAGAACATGAGCAGCACATGAGGAGAACATGAGCAGCACATGAGGAGAACATGAGCAGCACATGAGGAGAACATGAGCAGCACATGAGGAGAACATGAGGAGAACATGAGGAGAACATGAGAACATGAGCAGAACATGAGGAGAACATGAGCAGAACCGCCTTGTGTGTCAGGAGGCCTTCATCTTTACATAGCTGTGTAACATATATGAACACACACACACACACACACACACACACACACACACACGAGTATGTCTGTATTTGGCCGGTCTGCTGTGTGTGTGTGTGTGTGTGTGTGTGTGTGTGTGTGTGTGTGTGTGTGTGTGTGTGTGTGTGTGTGTGTGTGGTTAAGGTGGTGCTCGTTGGAGCGGCTCCAGGTCTGCTCCACTAGGACCTTCTCTGGAGGAACATGTGCGTCCGGCACTCAAAGGGGGCGGGGCTTCCCAGGCTCCGCCCACCGCATCCTCCCGGGACTCCACTGTCCCTAGTACACAGAGTACACAGAGTACACCGAGTACACCGAGTACACCGAGTACAAGTACTTGAAGGACACACTCCGGGTACTTGATGCTCCTGGAGAAAGAGCTGGAGAACAAGGACATGTTCTGACCGTCCCTGAAGGCAGAAGATAATCCCCTCCATTAGAGCTGATCCTCTCAGGGAGACCCAGGCCTGGAGCGCCGCCAGCTGGATGGAGGTCAAACTGCGCCACAGATGTTGGCACACACACACACATACACACACACACACACACACACACACACGCACATACACACACACACACACACACACACACACACACACACATACACACACACTCACAGATTAAGATGTTTTTCCGGAGCTACTTTCATGTTCTCTGATGTTCTTTTGGTGTGTGTTGTTGTTGTTGTTGTTGATGATGATGTTGTTACTGATCATGTTGTTGTTGATGATGTTGTTGTTTTTGTTGTTGTTGTTGATGATGATGATGTTGATCTTGTTGATGATGATGATGTTGTGTCTTCCTGCTGTGAGTCTTTGTTTGTTAGCTTTTGTCTTTGTGTCTTGTTGTTGTCGGTTGTGTGTCCGTGTGTCTCCACACACACACTTCCTCAGCCTGGCTCAGGGGGGTTCTGAGGTCCAGCTCTGCTGAGGAGTGCAGCTCCTCTACATGGACCTCAGATAGAAGCCACGTGCTCCTCAGTGATCCGTCTTCTGCTGCTCCGCTGAGGGGAAGGAAGACCACCTCCAGGAGGAGGACGGAGGGCGAGAAGAAGACGGTGAAGGACAATGAAGACGAAGATGACGAATGGTGATTAAGATGCAGACAACACGGATGAAGACGCAGACCGGGACAACACGAACCACGACGAGGACGGAGACGATCGTGAAGAAGAGGATGATGATGAAGATACGGGAGAAGGAGATCATCTCGGACTCCGTGCCGACAGGAGGAGGAGTTTCTGCAGGAGGAGGAGGCTCTGCATGAAGACCTTCTGCAGGAGGAACCTAATCCCTCGACTGTAAGTTTAAACCGCTGTAATGGATTCAGAAGATAAAATCTAGATAATGAAAAGATGCAGAAAGGATGGACTGCTGAATGTTTCATGAGGGGGAAGCGGACAGCGGAGGAGGGCGGAGATAGCAGGAAACAAAAAGTGCAGAAATAAAAGTGGATCTCAGAGTTTATTGTCGTTTGATAATGGATTCCTTGTGATTTGCAGCTGCTCTGCCGGGAGGGGCTGCAGACCATCCTCTGCTCTCAGAGCTGGAGTCAGGAAGCAGAAGTAGATCTTTGCCGGGTCAAGACTGCAGCGAGGAGCCGGAGTTCCTCGGCCTCTGCTGGGACTTCCTCTGGAGCTGCCGGGTGCTGTGAGACCAGCTGAGATCTTCGCTAAAGTGTGTCCGCAGGACCTTGAAGGTTCTCCATGCAGCCGTGTGCTGCTCCTTCTCCCTCCATGATCACTAACCATCTCCTCGGTCCTCCCTGTAGCCAAGGAGAGGTCGTCACCCACGCAATGAGGACCTTATGGTGCAGTCCTGGGAGGAGAAGGTGCATGGCAGAAGCCTCCTGTCCACTCCCCAACTCTGACCAGAGGAGGTCCAGCACCTGGACGCAGAGGGAAGGCGTCTGAGCCGAGGTCAGTAAACATCATCCAGACGTGGGCGACGGCTGAGCGGACGGTTCCTCCTGGAGGAACCAGGAGCCACCAACCTTTCGAAGCCCTCCAGAACCCCTGAGCTGAGGGCAACGGGGCGAGAGTCATTGTGGAGAGCCACAGTTTCCCCGGGGGGGGGACAATAGATGTGGACTTGGAGCAGTTGGGACCAGAGGTCCGTGAAGCAAACCCTCTGTGATGTGGTCCAGGTTGTCCTCAGAGCCGAGCTCAGAGTGGTCCGTCCTGGGCGTCCTGCCGATGCCCGAGGGCTGCCACAGGACATCTTCTGTGGTGGGATTAAAAAACCACGCAGACGCAGCTCTGAAGTCTCTGTAGATGATAAGGTCTGCACCGAAGGTCAACGTCCACTGAGCAGCGCTTCTCGTCATCTTTTCCACCCTCACACCATCTGCACCATCACACGCAGATACCACCACCTGTGGTCTCTCCTGAGGCGTTCAAGCGGTTGGTATCTGTGAACCAGAACTTCCTGGCCTCCAGCTTGTCCCCCTCGTTGTCCAGGGAGCACACGGCTGCACAAGCTCTGCTCACAAGTGGTCGCTTCTGCTTTGTTTTGCCGGTTGAAGGAAACGTGCTAGTGGACTCTGGCGACCTCCAGAAGATGTTCCCTGCTGTAACATGTGAAACTAACTTGGACTTAAAAGTAGCAATAATTAAAGCTGGTAATAGAGCTGCTCACAGGAAGCAGCAGTGGTCCTGTGGTCAGACCCGTCCACCCTGGACCCCAACGCCTCAGAACCGAACCACCTCAGCACCGAACCTCCTCTGAACAGAACCTCCTCCAGACCCCAGCAGATGCATGGAGGGCAGATGACCAGGTGATGGTGGGGTGTGTTTTACACTACACAGGAGTAGATGACTTGTAGTGCTGGAGGAGATGTATATGTGTGTGTGTGTGTGTGTGTGTGTGTGTGTGTGTGTGTGTGTGTGTGTGTGTGTGTGTGTGTGTGTGTATGTGTGTGTGTGTGGCAAAGTTCACAGGCACATTATTGAGGTACTGTGAACTTCAGTTGATCAAAGCCGAGCTCAGCTGGAACGGAGCAAATGAAAACAAACGCCACAAGAAGCACTTAAAGTCTAGTGCGGGCACACACACACACACACACACACACACACACACACACACACACACACACACACACACACACACACACATCCTCCATCCATCTCGAGAGCTCTACAGCCTGTAACTCATACCGAGCTGTTCTGCACTTATAAAGTAAAATATATGAACTACTATGGAGGGTGAAGGCATCCATGTGTGTGTGTGTATTAGTTTGCTCATATGTGTGTGTGTGTGTGTGTGTGTGTGTGTGTGTGTGGGTCTGTGCGCGCATGCACGCGTGTGTGTGTGTGTGTGTCTGAGTGGGTGGATGAGCGAAAGTGTGAAATAGGTGACCTTATCTGACCCGAGTACAGCACAATTTGTATTTTTATAACTGCAGACACACACACACACACGCACACACACACACACACACTCACACACATACTCACACACACACACATACAAGCTTTCTCATACAGACTTATACACACACACAAAGGACCCACACACACACCTGGACCTGGTCCTGATCCTGGACCTGGTCCCGGTCCCGGTCCTGGTCCTGGTCCACCTCCCTCCATTCCACCCCCAATATGAGGGGATCTTCTCTGTGTTGCCATGGCAACATGGGCTGTGGTCTGGTTCTGTCCTCTGCCAGGGAGAACCTGGGCCTCTGGAGGAGCTCCAGGAGGCTCCACGGTGGTCTGAGGAGCTCCAGGACTGCTGGAGGGGATCTTTGGAGTCTTTCCTTCCAGCTCTTGAAAATACTTGAAGTCCTCCAGTGCAAATACTGCAGTACTTCAAGTATTTGCAGTAAGAAGTGGAGACTTCCTGGTTCTCCTCTGAGGGAGCTCCAAGATCTCCTGGAGAAACATCTGGCATGGATTCAATTCAAGGACTTCCACAAACCAAGACCTCAGGTGGTCTTCATCTCCAAAGGTCCTTCAAAACCTCAGAATCAAGAGGAGACCTTCACTCTCCTCAAGGGCCACATCTGTGTGTGTGTGTGTGTGTGTGTGTTCGTGTTTGTGTGTGTGTGTGTGTGTGTGTGTGTGTGTGTGTCTGTGTGTGTGTGAGAGTTTGTGCGTGTGTGCATGCGTGCCTGCAGGTGGGCAGCTGGGGCCTCTCACTCACACACACACACACACACACACACACACAAACATACACAAACACACACTCAGACACAGTTCTCATCTTAAAGCCCGGTGTCTCAGATGTTTGGTTCCTTGAAAGCTTCATTAGCAGAATCATCTGCTTGGGGCGTGAAGGCCCCGGAGGACCTGGAGGCTCTGGAGGCCCTGGAGGCCCTGGAGGAGCAGGAGAAGGACCACCTCCCCCAGGCTCCCCTCCAGCAGCTCCTGCGTCCCTGAATAAACGCTGTGTTTACATGTTCTCAGGCTGTTGGAGCGCAGAGATCCTGCAGGAACCTCAGGAACCTGCAGCTTCTTGCAGACTCGGGGGGGTGAATGTAGGAAAAGGAGAAATGGAGGAAGTTCTGGAGAAGTTCAGTGGGAGCCTCATGAATTGATCCTCACCCTCTGCAGGAGCCAGAGAGACGCCACTGGAGCAGCAGCTTCAGGAGGTCCTGGAGGTTCAGGAGGTCCAGGAGGAGGTGGAGAAGGAGGAGAGACGTCACAGGAACCTGGAAATAAGGTCTTCTCCAAGGATCTGGTTCATTCACATCAGTGAACTTGTGATGGAGCTGCTTCTTCCGCAAGCCTTCCTCCTCCTCCTCCATCTCCTCCTCCACCTGGGAGTTCGGGTGTAGAAGATGACTGAAGGGTTGGAGAAAACAGGTCAGGTATTATTGATCGATCACCTCCACTCCGAGAAGGTTCCTCCAATCAGACGCTGATCACCGACGGCCGATCAATACTGCTCAGACAGCAGGACCTCTGGTCCGTGTGTCCAGGTGGAGCAGGTCCTCACGGAGAACATCAGATGGTGATGATGGTCCACCGCACCCCCCTGAAGGAGGCAGCAGAGCATCCAGAGCATCCAGATGGTGACCTCTGACCTCCAACCTCTGGTGCTTCGGATCTTCTGTGACTGAATTGCACTTTTTCAAGTCGCTTTGGATAAAATGTAATGAACCCAGAAGGTTGTGAGCGCAGAACATCCAGACCTCCTGCCTCCTCCTGAGGCACCCTGACCCTCAGGACCTTCTCATGGCCCTCTTCCAGGTCCTAAACCAGATCTGCTACTCGCCTGCTGACACACACACAGGTGACAGGGTGGTGGTGACAGGTGAAGCCCCGCCCCCATGACAGGTGAAGCCCCGCCCCCATGACAAGTGAAGCCCCGCCCCCATGACAAGTGAAGCCCCGCCCCCATGACATATGAAGCTGTGCCCCCATGACAGGTGAAGCCCCGCCCCTTTCTGGAGCATCCAGCTGGATACATTTAACTCTGTGTGTGTGTGTGTGTGTGTGTGTGTGTGTGTGTGTGTGTGTGTGTGTGTGTGTGTGTGTGTGTGTGTGTGTGTGTGTGTTTGTGTGCAAAAATGTTTGTGTGTTTTTAGATATTTGGAGGTGTTTCTTAGTTGTTTGTCTGTAGTTGTGTGTTTGTGTGTCTCTCGTTATGAGTCTGTAACTTTGGGTTTGTTTGTCTGTTGTTGTGTGTGTGTGTGTGTGTGTGTGTGTGTGTGTGTGTGTGTGTGTGTGTGTGTGTGTGATCTCCTTAAACTTCCCATTGAGATGTTATGTTCTGGTTCCCGCTGGTGGTTCCTTGTTGCCACGGCGATACGGGGCAGTGTCAGTTCCACCGCCTCACCTCAGATCATCTGAAGAGCAGCTCCTCCTGCAGATCCTTGGCTCATTAGTTAAGTGGTTAATGAGTTCATCTGCTCACGTCTGCAGCATCTTGTGGACCCCTGAACCAGGAGGACCAGTGGGGAGAGGAGAAGGAGGAGGAGTGTGAAGAAGGAGGAGGAGAAGGAGGAGGATAAGAAGAAGGAGGAGTGTGAAGCTCCTGGTGAAGACCAGCTGGTGGATCCAGTGACTCATCAAGTCTGGAGTTAAAAATATTGGTTTAATGAGTCACTGGTTTGAAGACAGACAACTACAGACACACACACACACACACACACACACACACACACACACACACACACACACACACAACAACAGACAAACAAACCCACAGTTACAGACTCATAACCAGAGACACACAAACACACAACTGCAGGCTCAAGCACACAACTACAGACACACAACTCAGAAACACCTCAAAATATCTAAAAACACACAAACATTTTCGTACACACAAGCACACACACACACACACACACACACACACATACACACACAGACACACAAATTCAAACACATGCACACATACAAGCACACACACACACACACTCACTCAAGCACACATGCACGCGCACACCCACCCAGACACAAACACACACACACACACAAATTCAAACACATGCACACGTACAAGCACAAACACACACACACACAAACACACAAATTCAAACACATGCACACACACAAGCACACACACACACACACTCACTCAAGCACACATGCACGCGCACACCCACCCAGACACAAACACACACACGCACACAAATTCAAACACATGCACACGTACAAGCACAAACACACACACACACACACAAATTCAAACACATGCACACCCACCCACATACACACACGCACCCCCACACACACACACACACACCCACACACACACACGCAGCCACTCACACTCACACTCTGGTTGTGTGTTGTTGTTTTACGGCGTGCCTGCCGGCCGTCAGCAGATCGATGGTGACTCCATTACTGGCTGCTGATTGGCCGTCTGGGGCGGAGAAGGTGCAGAGAACGTCCACGGCTGGAATTGATGAAGATGGCGGTGAGGGGGGGTGAATATTTAATGGTCATGGATCTTCTGCCCGCCGCGGCGCAGCTTCACGCCTCGGCCGGCACCGGATACACTCCCGGGCGCGGCGGCCAATCGCACGCAGTTAACGGCCGCTTCACGGCCCTCCATCGCCGTGGAAACGCAATCCCGGCGGTCAATAAGACATGACGTGGCGGAGATCTTCCTGCTCCGTGGAGGAGCGGTCTCAGATGTTCCCATGGCTTCTAGTTGGCACCTCCTGAGATGTTCCCCTGCGGCTGGCTCACACCAGGTGTTTCCTTGGCGGCAGGTTCACACCTCCGGAGATGTTTCCAGATTGTCACCTGGAAAATGGTGTTCTGGTCCGGAGGGACGGATGAAACCATGTTCTGGTCCGGCACCTGCTAGGCGTCATCCGGTCGGCGGGGACTCGGGAAGGAGAAGAGCGGCTTCCAGGATGGACCTCCTTGTTTGGAGCTCCGTCCGGGGAAGGGAGGGAGGCGTCACGACCCCAACCATCAGCAGGACCAAACATCTGGAGAAGAAGAACAGGAGGAGGAAGAGAAGGAGGAGAAGTGGCCGGTCGACGCCTGGCCTTCCTGAGGAGCAGCGACGCTAACCTGATGCTATGCTAGCCGAAGCTTTTGGTGGGAACGGGATGAACGGGCGACTGGAGGAGGAACGGATCATGAACAGATGATCGACAAATGATGTGAAGGATGATGGAGGGGTGAGTAGATGTGGAGGATGAAGGGGTGATGGAGGTCCCTGAGGAACCGGCGTGGAGGACGGATCAGACAGACGTCCAAAGCTGGAGAACAGAAGGTTCCGGAGTTTTAATCAAGCATGTCATTGACTTTAATTGGATGAATCCTTCGGGGGGGTTCAGACTCCAAGGACACCAGGGGGGCAGGAGAACCCTGAGGATTACGCAGAACTACAGTGAAGAACCTTCTCTAAGGAACAATACATTACCAGAACATGAATAACTGACAGCATGTGAGGAACCAGGGTGTGGAGATCCCACCCCACCTCACCCCCAAGGTCCACCCTGGTGGTGGAGAACCTGAGATGCTGAGAAGCTGAGAAGCTGAGAAGGTGAGGAGCTGAGAAGGTGAGATGCAGAGAAGGTGAGAAGGTGAGGAGCTGAGAAGGTGAGATGCAGGCTGTGACGGAGGAACAGCTCCATCCTGCCGCCGCCTAATTGAATGGACAAACTTAATATCTTGTAGGATCAATACGTATTGATCGATTCCCTGTAAGGCTTTTATTTCTGGTGTGTGTTTGAGTGTGTGTGTGTGTGTGTGTGTGTGTGTGTGTGTGTGTGTGTGTGTGTGTGTGTGTGTGTGTTGGGGGGCTTTGTCTCCTGGTTCTCTGACTGGATTATCTGCTTTAGAACCCGACAAGGAGATGTCTGGACAAGACGTCCTCAAACAAGGACGTCCTGCTCGTCACACCCGCCCTGTTCACTTCAGTCCTCCTGCTTCTAAACTCCTGGTTCTCCTGGTTCTCCTGGTTCTCCTGGTTCTCCTGGTTCTCCTGGTTCTCCGGTCCTGGTTCCAACCCCTCTTCTAGAGGAGCTCCCTGACCTCGCCTTCATTTTAGCCAATCGGGGAGCAGATGGATACCATGGAGACGTCATGCATGGATGCATGGCTGGATGGAAGGTTGGGTCGATGGATGAACGGATGATGACTCCAGCAGACCAAAGCCTGAGGATCAATGACATGAACGTTCAGACCAACACATCAAAGGGTCGGAGAAGGAGGATCCACATGGACCGATGAGGACCTGCTCAGACCAGAAGAGGCAATGTCACCATGGCAACGCAGCCAACCCTACTACTGGAGTCTCTTTGGGAAGAGGAACCCGAGCGGACTCCTCCTCCTCCTCCGAGGGGATCAAACATCTGCCGGACCTTCAGGCGGTGGTGGCTCCTCCGCTCTCCTCACCCGTCCCTCCACCCCTACATGATGCTCTCAGAGGGTCCGCCAAACCGCCGCGGCCGGAATCCAGGCGGTTGCCGTGGTTACGACGGAGGGCCGTCAGCCCGGGCCGCTCGGCGGACGCGAAAGCCGAAGCTCCGAGCGTCGCCGTTCGGCGGTGATGAAACGAGAAGATAATGAAGCCTTCATGGCGGCGTCTCCGTCGAGATGTTCTCCGGGGGTTTGCGAGGACCCGCCGTGGCTTCATGGTTCTCCGCGCCGCACGTTTGTTTACCGGGAAGCTGCGGCAGAAGGGAGCGTCGTTAGCGTCGCCGGGAACATCTGCGCCGCAACAAGCAGCCCGGAGCTAAAACTGGAAACGAGCCACCGCCTCGTCAATCAGGATAATTAGGAGCGGGCCGGTCCCGGGCTTCCACGAAGTCTTCCCTGCTAACGGTGGAGAAGAAGGCTGCTTCTGATCTGCGGGGTTTATTCTGGAACCCTTCCCCGCTGAAGATAAATTGACTTCCGCTGGCGTCTTCAATCACTTCTTCCCGGTTTCACGATCATTTCTGGTTCTCCTTGTCGATAGTGGACCGGCGGCGGCGGCGACAAAGAGACGAGCAGGAAGCGGCTCCGTCGCCGTAGCAACATGGAGAAGATATTCGATTAGCAGCGTGACGCGGCACAGAGCAGCGAAAGCAGCATGAAATTGGATTTGAGCCGGGCGGCGGGTCCGAAAATACCCTGCGCAGGATTTGCGCGGCGAGAAGCGCGCAGGGTGACCGGCAGTGAAGGACGAGGCAGCGGCCTCCGCTGGGGAGTCTCCGGGGTGGAGCTGTATTTTGTCAAACTTAACTGCCAACCCGTGAACTAAATAAACAGAAGGTCTGATCAGCCACTTCCTGAGGCCTCCTGACCTCCAGACAACATCCTGTGGCTTTCTGACCTCCAGGCTACCGCCTGTGGGCTCATGGCCTCCTGGCCACTTCCCGTGGTCTTCTAGCCTCCAGGCAACCGCCGTGGTCTACCAGCCTCTAGAACCCTTCTTGTGACCTCCTGACCGTCAGACCACTTCTAGTGCCCTTCTGACCGCTAGGCTACTTCCGGGGGTCTTCTTAACTCCAGGTAACCCCCCTGTGGTCTTGTGACCTCAAGGTCACTTAATGTGCTCTCTAGGTCTCAAGGCAACCTCCTGTGGTCTCTTGACCTCCAGGCAACTCCCTGTTGCATTATGACTTCGAGGCCACGTGCTGTGGTCACCTGACCTTCAGACCACAGTTTTTCCTGTGGTCCTTCGAGCTCCAGGCCACTTGCTCTGGTCTCATTAACATTTTCACTGAGTGTGTTTGGGCTCTGGTGTCTGGTCATTCGGGCACTACATGACGTCCTCTCTTGCCCAGCGTGCAGCCGCCATGTCTCCATGGTGAAGCTAAATCTCGTCAAACCTCATAAAACATTTTGTCCACCCGAGAAAAAAACGCCGCCACCCGTGGCCGTTTCCTGTCTACCCTCCGGAGTCTTGTCGGTGGGGAGCAGATGACCTCTCTGGCGGCGCTGCAGTTCCTGCAGCACCTCCAGCTGACGGAGTGCTGCCCTGGCATTTAGCATGGATGCAGATATTGATGGTGCAGCCTCTGAGCCAGTCAAACAAAATGGCACCCCCGCCCCCCACAGAGGGTCTAATCTTTCACTCGCAGCTGCAGCAGGCGGGGGCCAGGTCTTCCACAAAGATGCTGACGTGATCCGCAGCGTCTTGTCAGCACGGGCGTAATTAAGGTGACAAATGACGGGGGGCGTGCGAGCGTCCCCCCACCACCACCACCACCACCTCCGCCAAGGTGAACGGATTATTTTCCAATAATGCTGGCGAGTGGCAGAACGCCTCACGTGACCGGGATGAAGGCGCTCAGGCTTTCTGCAGCAGCAGCAGCAGCAGCCTGGCAGCTCGGTGACCAGGACGTATCAGCAGATGACGGGCCGTGGCCTCAGACCACCAGCGAAGCATCTGCCTGTGGTGGAAAAGAAGAAGTCAATGTTCCTTAAATTACGGCTCATGTCTTGCTGACATTCAGATGATGCTCTCCAAAGCTTCTTGTCTTCTGCCACCTGCTGAAGTCCCATCAGTTTCCCTGTTTTCCTGTTGTATTGTTTCCTTTTGGGACCTGATTTCTCGGCTTGGTCCATCTGGAGGAGTCCCTCAAGGCTCCATCTTGAGTCCTGTTACTTGCTCCAGGAACTTCAGATTAAGCCCCGCCTCTCTGTGCCTGGCTCCGCCCACAACCCGCGAGTCGGCCAGGAGGATCACGAATGGATGAACATCAGGAGGTCACGCGGTTCTGCACATTCATGGTGACTTCGAACACGAGGAGGCCTTTCTTCCCTCCCCAGGCGGGCTGAGTGGGCGCGCCGTCGGTCCAGGTGATGGATATGGCCATCGTGCAGGTCGGACTCCGACCGTCTCCAGCTCCAGCTCCAGCTCCAGCTCCAGCTCCGGCTCCAGCTCCGGCTCCAGCGCCGCTGACATGTTGGTCCACAGCTCTGAAGGGGGGTGAGATGATGAATCACCGGCAGCTGCAGCTCGTCCCCGCAGGCGTCGCCGGCATCGCCGCTCTGACCTTGTACACCCGCAGCACAAACAAGGGTCGGCGCTCAGTGCCAACGTCTGCATCCTGGCCTCCACCAGCAGGGGGTGCTGTGTGTGTGTGTGTGTGTGTGTGTGTGTGTGTGTGTGTGTGTGTGTGTGTGTGTGTCCTTCACTCGACTTCCAAATCCATACATGAGTTCACATGGTTCCAACCTCCGGCCTTGTCCTGCAGCCAGAGAACATCAGAAGACCACGGAGCAGAGCTGGAGGTCCATGTGGGTGAAGGATCCACGGTAAGTTCATGTCCACCCCTGGAGAAACCCTTGGAGGAGGGAAACACACCTCTTCACTGAGCACTACCCTACTAATCACACTCAGGCCCAAAACCCTCAGAAAAAGTAAAAGAATGTATTTTCACGACTATAAGGCGCACATAAAAGTCTTAGATGTTCTTCAAAATGTGCGGCGCGCCCTGCAGCGCGTAGTGGAGAAGATCATGAGAACGTTATGGGGAAAGTGTGGGCGTTGATTGTATATAAAAGAAAGGGTATGTGCGTTATGCAGAACATCGTTGTTTTAACAACCCTGTAAACATGGCAGACAAACACATCCAGCCACATCACCGACATGGACGAGGTGCTGCTCACGTTCAACATCCCGGTGAGTCACTGTGGAGAAGAAGTGGACCAGCACGGTAGCGAGACGCATAATGGGGTACGAAAAGTCTTCTTGGAGACCACAGTTTCACTAAGAGTGGAAGGCAGCGCATGGCCAGTTATGCTACAATTTGCGATTGGATCGAAGATGCTCGGGCTCACGTGTCCGCCGGCACTGTTGTTCCAGCTTTCGCAAAAGCCGGCATCATTTCCGAGGAAAGTGACTCTGACAGTGAAGAAAGTGAAGCTGGCATGTTTGATGGAGATTTAGCGCAGCTGTGCAAATCAGAAACAGAGGATGAGGACTTCCATGGGTTCGATGGATGACGATTACCGGTAGAAAAATGTGAATACCAAACTCACTTTAGCTCCCGCACTGTTCTAAATACGCAGACTTGTATGCTTGTGTGTGTGTGTTGTTGCTGTAAGGCGGACGTAGTAGAGAACACCATGAGAACGTTAAGGGGGGAAGTGTGGTGTGGATTGGATATAAAACCCGCGCCTTATAATCAGGCGCGCCTTATATGTGAGTTAAATACAGTAATGGCACACATCACTGAGACTGAGCTTTTTAGCGCCTTGCACCTTATGGTCCTGAAGATACGGTATGTATCAATATGGATCTGAGAAGGCCACGTCACTTCTGACTTGCGACCACTGGTACTCCGGATCTTCGTCGACTGAATAAAAGCATCTGCCAAATGACTATAATGCAATGTAATGAGACGTAAAGGAGGTTTCCTGCTTCGGATCAACAACCTTCTCCGTCTGGGGTTCCATCTTTGCAGATCAACAAACGCTTCGTGAAAAGTCACACCAAACCCCAAAAGTAGCAGCAGCAGCAGCAGCAGCAGCAGCAGCTTCCCCCATCTTGTTTACTGACTGCTCTCTCTCTCTCACACACACACTCACACACACATGCACACACACATATCTACAGACACACACATACACACACACACATACACACACAGTCTCTGGAGGATGCTGATTGGCTGCGAGGCGAGTCTTTGACCTTCATCTCTCTGTCTGTCCCTGCCTGACACAGATGTGTGTGTGTGCGTGTGTACGAACGTCTGTGTGCGTGCGTATCTGTAGATATGTGTGTGTGTGTGTGTGTGTGTGTGTGTGTGTGTGTGTGTGTGTGTGTGTGTGTGTGTGTGTGTGTGTGTGTGTGGTCCTCCAAAGTGTGGATCAAACCAAGGGTCATAGATTTCCAGTCATGTGGTGTTAAACTCACACTTGTTCACGCTGCTGTGAGCTGGAGAGGAGGAGGAAGAGTAGGAGAGGTGTGTGTGTATGTGTGTGTGTGTGTGTGTGTGTGTGTGTGTGTGTGTGTGTATTGGGGGAACTCAGAGAAACAATGAGGAGAAGGTGGAAGAGAAGGAGGCTCCAAAAGCAAGGTAAGGGAGATAAAGAGGAGGTGAGTCATGTTGGAGGATAATGAGCTGCAATCAGCGATAATGACCAGAAGAGTTCTCAGGCAGCCGCAGCGCCTCCTGCTGGACGGACGAGGAAGCACACAAGTGTGTGTGTGTGTGTGTGTGTGTGTGTGTGTGTGTATGAGTGTTTGGACACTTTTTCTAGATTTTGCAGAACATCGCATGTGGTGTGACAGATGCTCGCACGTGTCCGTGAGAAGCGATCGAGAAAATGTGCATCCCGATGTTACCTGAATGTTCTCCGGATGTTCTGGAACGTTCCCAGGTTGTGCCCTGGATGTTGCCGACAGACCTCTATGAACCACTGATGGACCTCCAACACGCCACCGATAAGATCTCCAATAGTCCATAGATGAGGACCAACCGGGATGAGGTGACATCAGGTGACCCGCCGGACCTTCAGGCTCCTCCGTGACAGATTTGCAGGAAGGCTTCCTTCTCGTCTGACATCCACGGAGGAGAAGGAGGACGTGTGGAGATCGGGAACCGGGACTTCGGACGGACGGATGAGGGTTTCCGTGAGTCGGTGTCTCCAGGGCGCCCCGGCGGTCCCACCGCCGCCGGCCTCCTCCTCCTCCTGCGCCCTTCGTCTTCTTCCCGCCAACAGACGGCGGCCGAACATCCCGGCCGACGGTTGGCGACGGCGGCGATGGCGGCCAGATGTCGCCCCGTGAATAATTCACTATTCTCTTAATGGCCACGTCCCGCGGCGCCGCTTTGAGCAAACTGTGATGGAGACGGACCGGCTGCTGCCGTGACAACCGTCCCTGTCCCGCAATCCGGCCTCACGGAGAACCTCCTGAAACCTGTTCATCCCTGGGATTGGAGGCTCCTCCCCCAGACCTCCACCAGTGTGTGTGTGTGTGTGTGTGTGTGTGTGTCTTGCAAGGCTCCAGGGACCAGCTTGTGTTCCACTGTGGAACCAGGAGGAGGATCAAGATCAGGAAATCTGAATGGTCCCTTAGTGTTCATACACACACACACACACACACACACACCACACACAGCAGAGCTGTAGAAGAAGAAATCATTAAGCGGCGGCCAAATCGATTAAACTGTTGACCGAATCATCCCAGGATGTGAGACCGTGGTTATCACGGCGAGCAGGCGCTCCGAGGAGCCGGAGGAGATACGGCGGCGGCGGCCAAACGCCGACGGACGCCATCATCAGCGGTGCTGGACCAAACCCTCGGACCGGGTCCAGCAGACCCGAGACGGAGCGTCTTCCCGTCCCGCCGCTAGACGTCACGCTTCCTGTTACCAAATCCTCCCAACGACCGTCTGCCATCACCTGGAGAGGAACCCTGTTACCATGGCGACGCCTCTAGCAGCGGGCCAGAAGGACCGGAGGAGCTCGGGTTCACCTGGAGGAGGACGGCTCCTGACGTGGTCTTCACCTGGAACCAGAGGACCAGGAGATGTTTGTCTCATCTTCACGTCACGTCCTTCAATCTTCAGCAAACTGGTTCCATAGAAGAGCAGGAAGCCTGTGTGCATGTCTGTGTGTGTGTGTGTGTGTGTGTTCAAAGGAAACACAGATGGAGAGAAGAACAGGTTTCATCCATCAGTGTGTTTATGTGTGTATGTGTGTGTGTGTGTATCAGTCTGAGCGTGTATCAGTCTGTGTGAGTGCATCAGTGTGTGCTTGAGTGTATTATTCTATGTGTGTGTATCAGCATGTGTGTGTGTGTGAGTGTGTGTGTGATGGCTGGTCTAAGCGTCCCTCCAGTCATCCTTGATGTCCTTGATGTCTCTGGGCTGCAGAGAAGGTCCAGCAGAGCGTCCACTAGGGGGCGCCGCGACGTCCAGCGCTGCCAGCAACAGGAAGAGCAACGGCTTCAGAAGACTACAAACATGGCGGCTGTTTGGACGACAGCCAGAGAGGTCATCGAATGTCTCATAGGCTGCAAGCCTGTGCAAATCTGTGTGTATGTGTGTGTGTGTGTGTGTGTGAGAGAGATAGACAGCGTGACACCTGTCATTTTCAGGAGAAAATATCTGGATCATCTCCAGAAGGTCCGTCATTCACTTCCTGGTGACTGAAAGCTGCTGTTTGGAGTCGCCTTCAAACACATTCATGTGTTCATCTTTCTGAGTGTGTGTGTGTGTGTGTGAGGGTGCATCTGGTTGTTTGTGTATGTGTGTCTGTGTTAGGAGGATATCTTTGAGTGTGTGTGTGTGTGTGTGTGTGTGTGTGTGTGTGTGTGTGTGTAAGGAGAGAGGGAGAAGAAATTAAATCCATCTTCTGGAACAGGATGTGTTGGGTTTCACTGCTTCAGGCTTTGGAGGTGATCCTTCCCTCCGAGGCGGGGGTGGGGGGGCATGTGAGGGGGTGTTACCCTCGGAGGTGTGTGTGTGTGTGTGTGTGTGTGTGTGTGTGTGTGTGTGCGTTGAAAATCAGCAGGGAGGGGAATGTGTGAAAAGAAGACATGGCGTCTGTTTATCTTGCAGCCCCGAGAGCCTCCCTCCACACACACACACACACACACACACACACACACACACACACACACACACACATGCACACTCAGGCTCCCCGTTTCCCTTTCAATCACATCAAACATGCAGCCGCCATCTTGGGACGACCAGCGGTTCCTGGATCCAGGGGCAGCAGGTGGAGATGGAGGAACCTTCTGGACCAACCGGCCGAGTCCAGCGTCGTGCGGAGATGCAGAGGAGCGTCGGGAGGAAGAAGATCCTGCATTTCGGTTCCTGTCGATTCCCACAATGCTTTGCCTGCGGCGCGTGGGCGAGGCCCGGGAGGACGTCCAGGAGATCTGCGCCCGAGTCTCCTCAAAGGCTCCGTCGCCCGGAGGAGGAGCTCCGTCGGCCGTTGGGACGTTCTCCGTTCGGTTCTCCGTTCGGTTCTCCGCTCGGTTCTCCGCTCCTCAGACGGGAACATCTGCAGGTTGACACGTTTGTTTGAGCAGAAGTTCACAAACCCCCCGACTGGAAGCCACTTCCTGCGACAGGGAGGAGGCGGAGGCGGAGGAGGGGGAGGGTGGCGGACCTGCAGCAGCAGCAGTTTCTCTCCGCGTGGATTGAAATGGATAAAAAATGGCCTTTTACACGCGGAGCCCATGAAATATTCATGCCGGGATATTATTTGGATGCGGGGATGATTTATTCATCCCGCCGGAGTTAAATCCAACTCCAATAAAAGGTATTTCCACTCGCACCGCCAACAATCTCCACGCTCGCAAAATAAAAGAAATGTATAAATAAGAGATGCCTCTGGTTCTTCTGCCCGAGTCTTGATGCAGCCGCCGGGACGGAGACGAGCGCAGAAGCTCTGTAGATGTGACGTTCTACGTTCCAGGGGGACGGAAGAAAGAGCGGCTTTCGGCTTAAACTCCGGCTCGGTCGGAGGATCACCTGACCGGTGAAGCGTACCGAGAGCCCCGTCGATGGAGGAGACCCCTTCAGAACGAGGCCGAGGCGCTGGAGTCACCAAAAGGGGTTGGCGGTGGCACCGACCTCCAACGGAGGAGCGTCGGTCTGAGCGCGAGGTCCACGGCCGCTGGAGGACGACGATCTGGAGAGGCGATCGCAAAGTTCCCATGAAAGTTCCCAGGATGGAAACGAGAGAAGTCTGAGGTCCGGAGACTCTTTCTCACTCTGAGGAGCTTCTTGCAGATCCTTGAACCTTCTCAGGAACCGGTCCGTTTGTTCGTAAAATCAGACAGCGGAGGAAAGGCGTACCGTGGACCTCAGCTCCGAGAACCATCTGAGCTCCTACGTGCTGTGGAGCAACATTTTAAAAGCGATCAGGGTCACCGGTCGGATGTTTCCTTGAGGTCCAAACTCCTCTGTCCTGCAGTCCTGCAGTGGGTTTCCAGGGCCAGAAGAAGAGTTAGCCAACGGCAACTGGGGTTCTTCATGTTGAGAAGCAGTGCAGGGAGAAGATAAGAGCCCTTCCACCATCTGATGGGCCATAGTTATAATTCCATGAAGCTGTGGTAGCTTCCACTCCATGGTGTCCATGTCGTCGTCCCCTTCCTCTTCTTTGGTGGTTTGTTTTGGAGTGCGGAGCTAAAGGCGCACGTCCGACCGTCCCGACCGTGGTCCCTCGCTGCCTGTGGGAACGCGCAACTAGAAGGTTCACCTGGAGGAGGAAGGTTCCTGGAACCATCCTGGAGCTGGATGAGTGCTGAGAGGTCATCCAACAAAAGCTGCGATGGTCAGAGAAGACCAGGATGGGCCTGGAAGTCCTCTCCTTCAGGGGTGACATGGAGGAGGGAAGCTTTCCATTCTGGTCTTGCTAACCTGGAAGGGAGCGTGGAGGAGGTTCCTTCAGCAGGAGGACCGGCTCAAACTCCAGGAGAACTCCTCTTCCTCTTCTTATTCTGCTAAATGTGAATTTGTTCTTGTGTGACTTCAAATACCTTTTATTTTGCTTTTAGTTGTTTTTCCGCCGCGCTGGATGAATAAAACATGGTGGCCGTCCCGATGAATATTTCAGCGCTTTTCAAGACGTAAAAAGTCGATATTCGTCGAATTGAAAAAATATTTTTATTCGTTTGTGTATACGTGTGTGTGTGTGTGTGTGTGTGTGTGTGTGTGTGTGTGTGTAGGGTTACTGCATCAGCTACCCACCAACTGGGCTGAGACCGGTGGGGCGTTTACTGACCGTCAGAAAACAAAAACCTCGGTCCCGACCCAGAACCTTCACCTGGATGAAGATGAAAAGGTGTCTGCCAGCACTCACGTGGTCCTGCAGGTGGACAAGACCTGGGGCCGGGAAGGTCCTCGGTTCTCCAGGGCAAAGTCCAGCTCCAGGACCAGAACCAGGTCCCAGATCCAGGTCCTTCCCGGCGCGAGCACCTGGACCCGCTCGTCAGCCGTCCACCTTCTGCTCCGGGAGCCGGAGCAGGAAGATTTCGCCAACAATCGTACCGAATCGTACTGAAGAAGAAAAGCTGAAGCTGCAGCGGAGCGGCGCTGAGACGTCTCCAGACGCTCGGAGGTCCAACACCAAGGAGACCACGAGGACTGAAGAGCCGGATCCTGGACTCTGACCTCCATCGCTGTCACATCTACAGCCACTGGTGATCCCAGAAGCTGTTATGGAGAAAGTGGCTTTGGGCCTCATCTCTAGACCCCCAGACCCGAGGAGAAGCCACTAAAACATAAAAAAACAGACGCAAAAACACACACACACACACACACACAACACACACACACACACACACACACACACACACACACACACACACACACACACACACACACACACACACACACACACACACACACACACACTAGTCATAGCCTCAGGAATCTGATCCAATGCTTCCCCCTAGTGTCTTAAAGTAGAACTACAACAGCAGGTGGGTATATGTGTGTGTGTGTGTGTGTGTGTGTGTGTGTGTGTGTGTGTGTGTGTGTGTGTTTGTGTGTGTGTGTGTGTGTGTGATCTGCTAGCAAATTAATCCCCGCCCTGCTTTCCCCACCAGCTTTCTCCCAACTACCAAGCTACCCTGAAGACAAAGCGTTCCTGCAGTAGCCCATTTTGTGTGTGTGTGTCCGTGTGTGTGTGTGTGTGTGTGTGTGTGTGTGTGTGTGTGTGTGTGTGTCTTGGACAGTGTTAGGAGCTGGAGAAAGTGGAAAGGAGGAACATATGAAGCAACTTCCTCTTCTGAAGGAGCTCCTTCCCTCCTCCTTTCCTGCCCGCTGTGAAAAAGGAGAAGATGTGAACCCTGGTTGGTCCTGACAGCATCCGAGCCGGACGTCCAGCTGCCCCATCTGCCCCAGCTGCTCCAGCGCCACCCATCTGCCCCATCTGCCCCATCTGCCCCAGCTGCTCCAGCGCCACCCATCTGCCCCATCTGCCCCATCTGCCCCATCTGCCCCATCTGCCCCAGCTGCCCCAGCTGCCCGAGGGCAGAAGCCATGGTTCTCCATGGTTGAGCTCCGGCTGTTCCTGGATCCACTGGCGAGGCTGTGGCCCTGAGATGGTCCTGGATCCTCCACCTGAATATCTGCACAGGAGAAGCCACACAAACGAGGAGATCCTGCTGTGTTTGTGGAGGCCGGGTTAGCTGGGGGCACAGAGGGAGAAATGAAAGCAGAAGGACAAGAAGAAGAAGAAGAAGAAGAAGAAGAAGAAGAAGAAGAAGAGGAAGTGAAAGGCGTCCGTCTCTCTCTGCCTCCATGACCTCCCGAGCCTTCGTGAGCCGTGTGCGCTGCGTCGTTGTGTGTTCATGTTGTGTACTCGCGTATCAGTGTGTATGTTTGGGATGCAGTACTTTTTGGTACGTGCACCAGTCTCGTGCACGCGTGGCCACCGGTGCACGTGGGCATCGTGCGCTCGAGTTGCGTCGTAGGATGTTGTGCGTTTCGGTCGAACAAAGAGGTGCGGTTGTGCGCTCGTTACGAAGCCGTGCACGGCACGACGAACCCCACCTGTTTTACATGCGCATTCACCGAACCCTTCTTTATTGGATGGAGGATCGGTTCGTCGATGGGTACAAAGAACAGGCGGAGGAGCCTTTTCATGGAATCTGGCTCCCTTCACCTTGAATCCAGCAAGCGCTATGTTCTTGTAGCTCCCATCTCCATGCAGCTGAAGGAAGCCTTCCCTTAGTTTTGCCGGTGCCGGACTAGAATTGCTCACCTTGTCTTTGCAAGTCATGCAGTCAGGACATCGATTCCAATCGCCTTCCGTCACACATGTGAATCCGTATTGTACGTGTTCTTCCGACCGCTTTCTTTTTTTGCCCGACATAATTAGTATGAAGGGATTAAGATATGAAGAAAGAAATCACATGACGTACCATCACAACAGTCACAAGTTACTACAACTGAGCGCGCCAAAATCCCCGCAGCACGGATAGGCCGAGCCATGTAGCGTGATCGCCTGCGGCCGGTGATGTCATCACCAATGTGTGTCTTGACCTCCGCCGAACCCCTGAGACCGACTCACCGAACCCCTGGGGTTCGATCGAACCCGGGTTAAGAACCACTGTCATAGTCACTTTCAAAAGAGGAGCAACATCAATTCCATGGTCAGGCATGGAGAGGAAGCAAGGATGCGTCCCCAAGCAAATCTGCACCTGTGACCAGGCAGGGCTCTTCTGGAAAACGATGCCGAGCACACATAGCGACAGAGGGGAGCATGCAGGCCACAAACCCCTGGAGGACAGGTTAACCCTTGCACTCTGCGCAAATGCGAGCGGTGACCGCGAGATGAAGCCGCTACACGTAAATTCAGCTGAAAAACCCCAGAGTCTCAAAGATACTGACAGAACAACTGCGGGTCATGTGGGGAGCAAACTCGAGGGCGTGGGTCACCAGGCAGTCCTTTGTCGACCGGGTCAACAGCGCCTTTGGTCCTGACGTCAAGAAGTACCGTTTGAAAAATAACATACCCCTGTGAGCCATTCTCATCCCTGACACCAACCCTTGAAGACGGCATCCCTGCAGAATTTCAGTTCATGAAGGCCCTCGACTTTCCAGTCAACACCGCCGCTACCCAGCAGCCTGTGGACCGGCAGCTGATTTCAGATGTCAAAAAGTTCCCGACCAAGCACCTGTTCTGGAACTGCTTTGAGGTTACAGAGAGCATAAACCTCACCCTTCGAGAGTTCCTTTAGAAACACAACAGGATCATGACCGGCTGCTGAATTACCAACCTGTTCTGGCAGAGTGTTACAAGGGAGACCTTAAACTCTGCACGGAAGAAAACGTGGCCTGAGGTTGTTTCCGAAAGGGACTTTGAAGGATTACAGTCCCGAGGAGTTGGTGGCCGAGGCAGATTTTGTCCGTTTGAAAGTCCGCGGGTCTGCAAGTGAATGAAGGAGACTGACGACCTCGACCAGAAGCACAACCAGGATCTGACGATGGAGGAATTCAAGGAGCTGCAGCAGCAGCGGCGGGAGCAGAGTCCGGAGGTTTTGCAGGAAACTAAAGCGAAGGAGGTTATCGCTACGAATGAGACGAAGGAAATGTTGGGAATGTGCCAGAAAATGCCGATTTATTGAAAAGAAACACCTTAAAAAGCTCCAACTGGTTGTGCGTTGGCGCTACATATCAACACTTGCCCAACTCACTTTTGAAAGAAAGAGGAAGAAGCAAACTCCTAGGACAGGTTTATAGTGAAACACCCTGTAGGTAAAAACAAGGAAAGCGTGGCAAGAAGGCAAAAGCAAGTGAAGAAGAAGAAGAAGATTAAGTGAAGTGAAAAAAGGTGCAATTAGGTTTAGCAGTAAAAGAGCCTCCCTCGCCTGCATCGCAAGCATCTTGCACTGAATAAACTTTATCATTTATTATATATGTTATGATATAATAAATATATATTATTATAGAATATATACTAATGTATAATATATAGTTATACATTTTAAGTAGATTTTTGTTCTTAAACACAATGATGTGGTTTCTGGGGGCTGGAACAAATGGAATTTGATAGGAGTTACGGAACCAAATAAGTCAAGGTTTAGCTGAATCATCAACTCTCCTGAATTTTTCAAACATTACTTTTCTGTTCCTTTTTGGTGGCTTGCAACAGCGTCCCCTCCAGCACGTGGCTCCATGAGGCCACCGCCTGCACGTGGCCGTCCCCACCCACGTAGCCCCGACAGCCCCCATCCGACCCGCCCGTCTATAAGGCCGGGCGCTGAGCCTCCACTCGTCAGACCCAGTTTCCACAGAAGGTAAGAAACCTTGAATTTCAGGTCTGGTGTTCCGGGACGGATCACGATTCAGGGAGAGGAATCTGAAGGACAGGGGTTGGCGCGTGGACAGTGGCGTTCTCAGAATAGTACCGCTTTGCAGCTTCTTCTTTTCAGGTTCCTGGCGAGGGGGGGAAATCTGTTGACTGCTGACTTGTTGTCTGTTGAATTTAGAGTAAAAGTACTTTTGAAACAGCCTTCAAAATGACGCCTGTGACATTTAAATAAAGGGTTGTCCCAAAGTTGTGCGACCGTAATAACATAACAACGGCACTGCTGTGCTGCAGGCCACCATGCCGCCGACCCTCCTCCTCCTCTGCCTGATGATCTGGAGCGCAGATGCACTGGTGAGCTGCAAAGACAACTCTAACAACCCCGTTGACTGGTGAGTTCACACGCCCCTGCATACCAGAGCAGACTTGCAACTTATTTTCCGCTATTCAAATGTCACCTCACCACAGTTGGTGTCTCCACTTTGATGACTGAATCTGCACACGGTGACCATACGGTCTGCTTTCAGCATGACAATGACTGGTGACTGTTTGTTGGACAGGTTCATCATCTACAAGCGGACCAGAGTAGCGCCCTTTACTGGAAAAGAATACGTCTACATGGACCGCAATGGCGTTCAGATGATGAAGCCTGGAGTTCCGGGCTACAAACCCATCGACAGCCCAATCGGAGCCCTGGCATACACCCTGACGCCGCTCTTCGTGTCCCGCAGAATGATGGTGTTTACATGTCACTCTGTATACAGGAACTTTGAATAAATTCACTGAGGAAACTCAGCCATCAGATGTTTCATCACCTCAGAGCTCACCAATCTTGTCCCTCAGGCCCCAACATTTGGATACATCAGCTACAGTGATCAACCACCAGGAGCCAACGCCCACGACACATTTGGCCACAGCAAAGGTGAGTAGAAGACACATCTTCATTCATAAGAGTAGAAAGTTTTTTTGCCTTTCATTTTGGAAATAGGAGAAGAAGAAGGTGATGGCTGCAGCTTTGCTCTGTGAATGACAGCAGCACTGAGGTCAGGACAGTAAATGAAGCTGGGTGTCCCTTAGCAAAACCTGTCTTTTACCCAAAGATGGGGCTTCAAACTGGGAGTCTTTCAGTTCATCATGGGGGGGGGGGGGGGTCCATTAATCATCCACATCAAAATTTTTGTGACATTTTAAGAGTTGAGAGACCAGCACTGATAATGATTATGATCGGCAGGGGTTGTGCTGGTGGATCTGAACGGTGTGGGTGTGTGGCTCACTCACAGCACTCCACAGTTCCCCTACAGGAGAACAGCAGAGAAATTCTACCCTTCAAATGGATTCATTAATGCACAGACGTTCGCATGTGTGACCTTCAACTATGACCAGTTCAGTCTAATAGGTAAGGACCTTCACCATCTGGTCTGGAGTGTATGTAGAACCCCATTGTTGGAACACTCTTTCTGTTTCCAGGAAAACACCTGCAGTACATCGGAGCCTACACCTTCGACTACGACCTCACACCACTGCATCACCTGGAGCTGCATGACGCCGTGAATTGGAAGAAGGACACCCCGCCCAATAGCTTCACACCGCTGAGGTCGATTTCACAGTATGTTTACAGCATCGCAAAAGAGTCCAAACCGATTCCGGAAGGTGAGGAATTTAGGACTCTTGTAGAGCCACATTGTTAAAATGACATCAGTATATGGTACGTTCTTTAGGTATCAAGCAGGTTCTTGTGTTGTTCTCAACCATATATTCCTGATGCATCAGTTATTTTTGCCTTCTCTGGATGGCACAGAAGTGCAGTGCTCAGTGCTTCCGCCTCCTTACAAGAAAGTCTCTGGTTTGATTCCCACAGAGGGCCTTTCTTTGTGGAGTCTCCATGTTCTCCTCACATCTGCGTAGGTTTCCACCGACGGAGATCCTGCAGCAGACAATATCCAGTCTCTTAAGTGGCTTTACATTCATTTATGCTCAGGTCACAGACAGAAACAGGCATTTCTGGATCAAACTTCATAGTCCACATACTTCCCATGGGTACTTCATGTTTCCCATGGTTGTCACTAGAGGCCAATGCAGAGTTCACTATTTAAGTGTTTGATTTCAGACAATCACAAACGTGGTCCCAATCGGCGGTGATAACGTTCATTCTAAGAGAGATGCGGCACGGCGGTTGGTTGTGCGACCATAAACACATGACGGCATGTGGATGGAGAATTCTTGTCTTGTCCTCTGTTCCCTTTGCTGGTCGCACTGAAGCATACGTGGCGCCGCTGCCCTCGCAGCCTCCTGCGGCTCTGATCCATTTGGCTGTGAATTAGCGTATCGTATGGTTTGCACAAAATCCCGTCGCAGATAAGATTCTTCTCTTGAAGAAGACACTGAACCCCTGACTGCTGTTCAGTGGCTGCGTCCTGCTCATGGTTCATCTATGATGGGTTGAGTGCAACGGTCAAATCTGTCTGATGTTGTGCTATTTTTATCACTAAATGCAACAAAAAAGGTCTTCCTTCTTCACTTCCTTTGACTTCTCATCTGAGAGGCTTCTTCAGTTCTGAAGTGAAGACGTCGCCAAGATCAATTTGAATAAGATAATTTGACAAGGATGAACCGGGCAGAGGACAGATGGAAGGCTTTGTCCACATGCGTATCTCACACGCTCAACACTCCCTGACACATGGCAAACAGAGTTCTCTGAATGGTTTCGAGGAACAACCAGTTTCTTTGCAGGTGTTGCGTATGATTGATGTACACATTAAATGCAAATTATTCCTGCACCAATCGGTTTGTTTCTACAAATCCCTTCTACCGTCCCTCCTTATTCACGTGGCACCACACTCGATGGTCCTTGTGTCTGTGGTTCTGAGGTCTGATTAAAACTCTGGTTACGTCCAGTGTCTTTAAACGCAGTATTGCTGTTCTTGCAGATCTTTATGTCAAGATCGCCAAGTTGGTGAATAGTGATGTGATGGCCCAGACGTGGGGCTGCCAGAAACCAGACCCCTCCCACTGTCCGACCAATGACTACAAAGTGTTCAACATTCGTTCAGTCAACACCTCTGTGGGCATTTGGGGCAGGACCTCCGATCACTCCAAGTGGTGCGTGACGACAAACACCTCCTCACCTTGGACCTGCATCGCTGACATGAACCGGGCGGAGAAGCAATACAAAAGGCGCGGTGGTGCGCTCTGCTTTTTCGATTCTTACTTACAGGGGGTGTTCAACGGCTTTATTGACACTGATGAACCTTGTACAGGCCCAACACCCACCCCATCTTCAGACAATTCATGTGATGTTGACTAAAGTTAAAGCAACAACGAGGGCAGAAATGCAGCCCTGGTGAATCAGCTCCAGTGTAGCCACAGCTTTGCAAAACATGAATTTCACTGAAGACCTTCTTCATCTTTTCTGGCAGTTTCCTAAGTGGCCACGATGGACCTGTGATATCCAGGGCTAGCTTCACCACTTCTCTATATAAGTTTTGAAAACGAAACCAGACGGCCTCAACTTAACCACTGCTTGTCTTTTTAAACACAACTGCTTCCCGGCAGGCAATGCTTAGCTTGAAAAGTCTGCTCAGCTAGCATGCGCTTAAAATTGATCAATCCCACTGATGTACTTTGTACACTTAGATTTACATAAACTGTCAGAGCCAAAGGTCACTTCTTGCTCTGATACTAGTGAGTATACAAAAAAAAACCAGGGGCACCCATGATTGCTGTCTTTGTGAAATTTTCAATAAACTCTGTGTGTTCTTTGAACGGATTGTTTTACTCCAATCGAACCCTTGTCTACAGCGTCTCGTCTCAAGGACAGACTTTAACGGAAACCTCTTTCTGTTAACCCAACTTATTTCTGTATCCAACCACCACCTGTTGCACAAAATGGGTCGAATCCTTTGCTCTAATTGTTCTTTGTTCGAACTGAAGAAGCCTCTCGAATGAGGGGTGAAACGTGTCCAGGTGAAGACATTCAAGTCCAGTTGCCAAGACAAGAAGATTTCGACCAGAAGTCTTCAATGAGCTCCTTGGTCTTGCTGCACCACATGGCCAGGTGCTGCACCTCTTCTCTGTAGACTGCCTTATCGTTAGACCAATCACTGTGGTGTTGTCCGCAAACTTGATGATGGAATTGGATCCTGCACAGGTCTGTAGTCGTGGGTGAAGAGAGAGTAGAGGAATGCACTCAGCACATAGCCTTGTGGCACACCCGTGTTGAGTGTGATGGTGGTGGAGCAAGTTTGGCTTGATCTAACATACTATGGTCTGTTGGTCAGAAAGTCCATCGTCCAGTTGCAGAGGGAGGTGTTGGTGCCCAGGTCTGCAGGTTTAGTGATTACCTTAGAGGGGATGACGGTGTTGACTGCTGAGATGACGTCAACAAATAGCAGTTGTGTCAAAGCATTGTGATTGTCCAGCATTTTATAACAACGTCTAGCATTTTGGCACAAGTGCTCGGGCAAGGGGCAGGTTCAAGATGTCAGTAGAAATCACAGCGAGCTGCTCCACTCATGCTCTGAGCACATGCCTGGGGATGAAAGACATTGAGCTTGTTCAGGAGGTAGGTGTCCATGGCTGTGGAGGAGAAGTTTTTGGGTTTGTAGCCTGTTGTAGAAAGTATATGAGGAGACTTGGTGGTGGAATGAGGAAGTGCAGGAGTATATACAGAGAAAGTGGCTCGCAAAGAAGAAGTGGGATACTCAGAGGACTGAAGAGAACAGACAGGAGTACAGGGTGATACAACGTAAGGTAAAGATAGAGGTAGCAAAGGCAAAACAAAGGGCGTACGATGACTTGTATGCTCGGTTGGATAGTAAGGAGGGTGAGAATGATCTCTACAGGTTGGCGAAACAGAGAGATAAAGATGGAAAGGATGTACGACAGGTCCGAGTGGTTAAGGACAGAGAGGGAAATGTATTGACAGATGCTAGAAGAGTGATGGGAAGATGGAAAGAGTACTTTGAAGAGCTGATGAATGTGGAAAAGGAAAGAATTTGCAGTCCCTATGTCCTCTATTGTAAGTCGCCATATAAAAGCGTCTGCCAAATGTAATGTAATGTAATGAAAGAGAGGCAAGGGTAGAAGTGGTGACTATTGCAGACAACAGAGTAGCACAAATTAGTAAAAGTGAAGTGAGGAAGGCATTGAAGAGGATGAAGAGTGGAAAAGCAGTCGGTCCCGATGATATACCTGTGGAGGTGTGGAAGTGTCTAGGAGAGGCAGCAGTAGATTTTCTGACTAGGATCTTAGGAGTGAGAAGATGCCTGAAGAATGGAGACAAAGTGTGATGGTGCCTATTTTTAAGAATAAAGGGGATGTGCAGAATTGTGGCAACTACAGAGGGATAAAGTTGATGAGCCATACAATGAAGTTATGGGAAAGAGTAGTGGAAACTAGACTGAGAGTAGAAGTCAGCATTTGTGAACAGCAGTATGGCTTCATGCCTTGGAAGAGTACTACAGATGCAGTATTTGCGTTGAGAATGCTAATAGAAAAGTACAGAGAAGGCCAGAGGGAGCTGCATTGTGTTTTTATAGACCTAGAAAAGGCATATGACAGGGTGCCAAGAGAGGAGCTCTGGTATTGTATGGGGAAGTCTGGAGTGACAGAGAAGTATGTTAGACTGGTGCAGGACATGTATGCTAGCTGTGAGACACTGGTACGCTGTGCTGTAGGGGTAACAGAGAAGTTCAAGGTGGAGGTGGGACTCCATCAGGGATCAGCTCTGAGACCCTTCTTGTTCGCAATGGTGGTGGACAGGCTGACAGATGAGGTTAGACAGGAATCCCCATGGACCATGATGTTTGCGGATGACGTTGTGATCTGTAGTGAGAGCAGACAACAGGCAGAGGAACATCTAGAGAGGTGGAGGTATGCTCTGGAGAGGAGAGGAATGAAAGTTAGTCGCAGCAAGACAGAATATATGTGTGTGAATGAGAGGAACTCGGGTGGAACGGTGAGGCTACAGGGAGTGGAGATCGAGAAGCTGGAGGATTTCAGGTACTTAGGGTCAACATTCCAGAGCAACGGAGAGTGTGGAAAAGAGGTGAAGAGACGGTCCAAGCAGGTTGGAATGGGTGGAGAAAAGTGTCAGGGGTACCAAGATATAGAAGACTCAGCTAGAAGGAAAGGAAAGGTGTACAAGACAGTGGTGAGACCAGCGATGATGTTTGGACTAGAAACTGTTCCAATGACCAAAAGACAGCAGCCAGAACTAGAGGTTGCAGAGATGAAGATGTTCAGGTTCTCTTTGGGAGTGACCAGGATGGAGAGGATCAGGAATGAGTCTATCAGAGGAACAGCACATGGTAGATGTTTTGGAGAGAAGCTCAGAGAAGCCAGACGGAGATGGTTGGGTCATGGACAGAGGAGGGAGAGAGAATATATTGGTAGACGGATGCTGGAATTGGAGCTGCCAGGCAAGAGGTCTGGAGGAAGACCAAAGAGAAGATTTATGGACGTAGTGAGAGAAGATATGAAGGTAGTTGATGTGAGAGAGGAGGATCCAGAGAATAGGGTTGGATGGAGAAGGTTGACTCGCTGTGGCGACACCTGAAGGGAAAAACCAAAAGGAGGAGAAGTAGATATTTACATATGACCTTCTGAGTGACAACTAAAGAACTAAAGAAGCACATGGATTCAACTTTGAGTATCATCATGATTGCGTAGTTCTGAGTTTGTTTCCTTTCTGTTTGAACTCTGACTCAGCGTATTTCAATTCAAGACATTTGTCCTTGTATCTCCTCAGAGTATTTGCTTTGGCGATCATTGAGCCATGAGCGCAAGGCCTGCATTGTTTTCAGCAAGTTCGTCAGCTTGTCCATCTGGAAGGAGGCCCCAGGAAAGACCAAGGACATGCTGGAGGTGCTATGCACCAGGGATTCTCCCCATTGTTATTGTGAATCGGATGCGAGATTAGAGAAATACATTTCGGTGTAAATAATAGTCTACATGTGAACATGATGGCTTTGGTCCATCCAGCGGTTGCATTTCAAAATGAGAGGAGTCTCCCAGCTGGATGCGTGTGTCAAGCCAGAGTCAATTCCTTCTTCTTGTAATATCTACAAAAAGCACCCTGACCACTCCAAGGTGGTCTTCAGATAGTTTTTTGGGGATTCTGATCAGCTGGGCGCAAAAAACTGTCCAAAGACAAGGCACTTTACAAGTGATGCAATCAAGAGTCAACTCACCCACGAGCATCGAGCGGTTGCCAAAAAGGGTCACATTTCAGGGGCGTTAAATTGTGCTAAGACTGGAAGATACGATAACCATGTGCTGATGGAGCCGCGGCAGTCAATCTATCTGTGTTTAACACAATCATGTCAAATAAAGTCCTTCTGATGCAGAGCCCGTCAGGGAGGGTTCGCGAGATGTAACACTGTTTTGTTGTTCCAAAGGCAGAACATCCCACCGGGCCAATTCCTTGTGACCACTGGGTCATAATTAAAGTTCCAGTCTGGCTGCAGGCAGACCCTTGAGGCTCGGCCTGTTTTTCACCACACCGGAGGACACTCGCCACGTTAGGCTGGAATTATGTTTTTATGCATTTCCCTGTAAACGATTTGAAGACAACAAACCTCACACTGAATCCCGGTTGAAGGTGCGACTAATCACACAAGGTTTGTTCTCGCTCGGCTTCATTGAACAGTTTCCATAACCAGCGGGATACCGAGGCTACGGCAAATGAGGCGGGATATTTTCACAGTGACGCGATCTGACACGTTTGTCACGATTCGAGGTGAAAGCAGGCTGCAGGTGTAGCCTCTTCCTTTCTGAGCGAAGGTGGGCGAGGACTGGATTCTTCATTAGAATGTGTGCAGTGATGCTGCTAGACGGCAGGAGAGGGTGTAGAAATGTGGCCCCCAACACTGAAGGAAACTCTGGAGTTTCATGTAAGCCGAAGGACCAAAAGACGTCTCTTGGACAGCAGAAGGCTTTTAGACTTGCTTCAGAGACAAGATTCTGGCAGTGAATCACAAGGGGGAAGTGCTGCAACGTTTCAATTGGCAGCGGAGCGGTTTGGTTATAGAGTAACTCGGCCCAATTCGACATCTGCTATTTGCCTTCATTCAGAGAAGGCCAACTGGGTAATGTGTCACATGGCAGCCACGGAAGAGGGCGCTCTCTTGATGGGTCGACTTCTTGAACATTCTCAATGCCATGGAGACCCAAGGCTGCCGATTCACTTCTGACTCAACGTGTCCAACAAAGCACTCGAAACCTCCTCGTGTCCCCGGGTGTCCGTCCTCGACTCTTTCACCTAATAAGACAGTGACGGTGAATGTCAGTTGAATTCTGGACTGACAAACATAGTTATGACACAAGAGACACTATTCTGAGTTTGAGAAACTACCGCTCAACCATCAGCAATGGGCCACCAGGCCTCTGTGAGGTCAAAACTTGACCATGGTGAAGTTGCATGTCAGACAGACGAAGAAAACGACCACTTGTCGGTAAAAGAACTTCAGCAGCGGAGATTCAAGCTCACCTCTGAACACTGTGATAGCGCGTTATTGAATCATAGACGCTCATGTGAAGCAGGTACATTATGTACCGCGACTGGAGACGGTTTTCACATTAAGGCCCGTTTCCATTCCTGGTGTTTGAGAATCATTGAACTTGATCAGAGGTTGTCCTGTCAAGGCAAAGCGACCTGACTCGCATGAACACCTTCTACAGTGTCACCGTGAATACTGTCATATTCCATGCACATAAAAACATGTGTATTCGATAACAAGGTCTTATGGGTCACATCTGGTCCGTGAAGCTAAGAACAAAACACCCCCGGAGTACCTGGGGAACTACCGTATCTTTGTCACACTCGCCTCATACGATATTACCTGATCTAGAGGAACGCTCCGAACAATTGTGACCCCATCAGCTTTTTGTCCTAACATTCAAAAAGAGATCTTAAAGGGTGTCAATGGTCACTTAGTCTCTGCAAGTGTGGAATAATATTCAATGCAAACTGCACTGTTCCATCAATCGAAAGACTCAGGTACCTGAACGGCAGGCACAGAGTGTGAGGAGACATGAGTGTCTCGTGTCTATTCTGTGTCATAACTATTTCTACTCAAATGTCAGAACTTCATGCATCAAGAATCATTTCATACAGTCAGCTGTGAATAATGAGAGAGTACTTTTGGAGTAATGTCCAGCTAGCCAGATGGCAGCGGATCGCGTTGTGATCGGAAAGAGCGGACAGTGCGATCGAAGAAAGAACTGCTGAGTCAGTAAATTAGCCGTCAATCTCTACGCAGTAGCCGTCTGCTCTTGCGCTGACTGCTTGCTAGCGTAGTTGGCATACATCGTGGCAAAGTGACAGCTGATACTGAATTCTTTTTAAACGGCAACGATTTCTTGGTATATCGACGTGCAGCCTTTGATCGGACTTTGGTGAGAAACTCTGTTGTTCGCTCCTTGTGTAACACTGTCCATTGTCTTTTGCATGTTCATCTTACAGAAGGGCTTAAAGAAGCAAACAATTGAAGTAGAGCATAACACACCATGCGCCATCTTTCGGGGGGAAATGTGGACGTTGCAGGGAAAAGGCAAAGCAAAAGCAATGTGATTATGATTTTATTTGATATAATTTGGAAACAAAAACTTGACCGGCCATAGTTTGTCCATGATCGATCTTGAGCGCACGTTCAGGCTCCTGTCGAGGTTGCCTCAGCACCTTGCCCACGCACTCCACTGACATTGAGAACAGGCCAAATCAAATATTTTTATTGATCCACGAGGGACACACAAAGTTAGCTTACGGGAACTGTTTGGTCAGAGGTCCTGGTATAAAGGGGAGAGACTTCCCCCTCACACAAGTCCTTATCCTGACTTTGCTGACCCAAATACATATCTTGCGAGGAATCTGTTTCTGCTCACAGCGAGGTAGGGGTGTAAAATCTGCAAATCGAGAAGAGACAAGAGCTTGGTTCTAATAGACGCCCTGAAACACAGGTTGGACTTTTCTGATTCAACAGGAGTGGCTGCTTTTTGAGGTAAACTATCTTGCTTTGTATCGTTCAAATTCTGTCCAGGATGTTCAGGCGTTGGGATGAGGGTGCGCTCTGGGCTTGGAAAGCCTTGCTTAACCAGATGATGCTTTTAAAAACAGAAAAAAGGTTAGGACCCGGACGGCCATGAGTGTATAGAGGAAGGGTGCCTTTCGAGCAGAGAGAGGGAGGGAAACAGGGATGGTTCAGAAATAAACTTGCAGAGACACTTTATCAAGAAGGCACTTTTCTTCAGCACAGGAGGGATGAACAGGTGGAAGTGTGACAAGGGCAAGGGATGAATTTTCTCCTGTGTTTGTTTGCTTTAGGGGGAGTACGATCTCTGGTCAGTCTCGGTGCTTATTTGTTGTGTGAAAAGGAAGAGGTTTCCATGAGTCATGTTTCATATGTTTGCTGTCTCACGGCGACGAGCTACTGTATTTCAAGTATCCAGTATTGATAACTGCAAGAGGGGGCCGTGAGATGGTAGGAGGGGCTACAGTGTCCTGCTGTTTGTCACTGATTTGAAATCTGTTGACTGCTGACTTGTTGTCTGTTGAATTTAGAGTAAAAGTACTTTTGAAACAGCCTTCAAAATGACGCCTGTGACATTTAAATAAAGGGTTGTCCCAAAGTCGTGCGACCGTAATAACATAACAACGGCACTGCTGTGCTGCAGGCCACCATGCCGCCGACCCTCCTCCTCCTCTGCCTGATGATCTGGAGCGCAGATGCACAGGTGAGCTGCAAAGACAACTCTAACAACCCCATTGACTGGTGAGTTCACACGCCCCTGCATACCAGAGCAGACTTGCAACTTATTTTCCGCTATTCAAATGTCACCTCACCACAGTTGGTGTCTCCACTTTGATGACTGAATCTGCACACGGTGACCATACGGTCTGCTTTCAGCATGACAATGACTGGTGACTGTTTGTTGGACAGGTTCATCATCTACAAGCGGACCAGAGTAGCGCCCTTTACTGGAAAAGAACACGTCTACATGGACCGCAATGGCGTTATGACGATGAGCCCTAACGTTCCGGGCTACAAACCCATCGACAGCCCAACCGGAGCCCTGGCAAACACCCTGGCGCCGCTCTTCGTGTCCCGCAGAATGATGGTGTTTACCTGTCACTCTGTATACAGGAACTTTGAATAAATTCACTGAGGAAACTCAGCCATCAGATGTTTCATCACCTCAGAGCTCACCAATCTTGTCCCTCAGGCCCCAACATTTGGATACATCAGCTACAATGATCAACCACCAGGAGCCAACGCCCACGACACATTTGGCCACAGCAAAGGTGAGTAGAAGACACATCTTCATTCATAAGAGTAGAAAGTTTTTTTGCCTTTCATTTTGGAAATAGGAGAAGAAGAAGGTGATGGCTGCAGCTTTGCTCTGTGAATGACAGCAGCACTGAGGTCAGGACAGTAAATGAAGCTGGGTGTCCCTTAGCAAAACCTGTCTTTTACCCAAAGATGGGGCTTCAAACTGGGAGTCTTTCAGTTCATCACCAAGGGAAGGACCTCGGTCTCATCAGGGCTCCCTTTGTGTGCTATTCAAATGAAATACTCCTTGAGGGATTGGGGGGGGGGGGGGGGGGGGGGGTCCATTAATCATCTACATCAAAATTTTTGTGACATTTTAAGAGTTGAGAGACCAGCACTGATAATGATTATGATCGGCAGGGGTTGTGCTGGTGGATCTGAACGGTGTGGGTGTGTGGCTCACTCACAGCACTCCACAGTTCCCCTACAGGAGAACAGCAGATGAATTCTACCCTTCGACTGGATTCAGTAAAGCACAGACGTTCGCATGTGTGACCTTCAACTATGACCAGTTCAGACTAATAGGTAAGGACCTTCACCATCTGGTCTGGAGTGTATGTAGAACCCCATTGTTGGAACACTCTTTCTGTTTCCAGGAAAACACCTGCAGTACATCGGAGCCTACACCTTCGACTACGACCTCACATCAGTGCATCACCAGGAGCTGCAGGACGCTGTGAAATGGAAGAAGGATACCCCGCCCAATAGCTTCACACCGCTGAGGTCGATTTCACAGACTGTTTACAGCATCGCAAAACTGTCCAAACCCAACCCGGAAGGTGAGGAATTTAGGACTCTTGTAGAGCCACTTTGTTAAAATGACATCAGTATATGGTACGTTCTTTAGGTATCAAGCAGGTTCTTGTGTTGTTCTCAACCATATATTCCTGATGCATCAGTTATTTTTGCCTTCTCTGGATGGCACAGAAGTGCAGTGCTCAGTGCTTCTGCCTCTCAGCAAGAAAGTCTCTGGTTTGATTCCCACAGAGGGCCTTTCTTTGTGGAGCCTCCATGTTCTCCTCATGTCCGCTTCAAATTTGTCTGATGTTGTGCAATTTTTGTCACTGAATGCAACAAAAAAGGTCTTCCTTCTTCACTTCCTTTCACTTCTCATCTGAGAGGCTTCTTCAGTTCTGAAGTGAAGACGTCGCCAAGATCAATTTGAATAAGATAATTTGACAAGGATGAACCGGGCAGAGGACGGATGGAAGGCTTTGTCCACATGCGTATCTCACACTGAGCATGAAGGAATACTCAACACTCCCTGACACATGGCAAACAGAGTTCTCTGAATGGTTTCGAGGAACAACCAGTTTCTTTGCAGGTGTTGTGTATGATTGATGTACACATTAAATGCAAATTATTCCTGCACCAATCGGTTTGTTTCTACAAATCCCTTCTACCGTCCCTCCTTATTCACGTGGCACCACACTCGATGGTCCTTGTGTCTGTGGTTCTGAGGTCTGATTAAAACTCTGGTTACGTCCAGTGTCTTTAAACGCAGTATTGCTGTTCTTGCAGATCTTTATGTCAAGATCGCCAAGTTGGTGAATAGTGATGTGATGGCCCAGACGTGGGGCTGCGGGAACCCAGACCCCTCCTTCTGTCCGACCAATGACTACAAAGTGTTCAACATTCGTTCAGTCAACACCCCTGTGGGCACTTGGAGCAGGACCTCCGATCACTCCAAGTGGTGCGTGACGACAAACACCTCCATACCTGTGACCTGCATCGCTGACATGAACCGGGTGCAGAAGCAATACGACAGGCGCGGTGGCGCGCTCTGCTTTTTCGATTCTTCCTTACTGGGGGTGTTCCATGGCTTTATTCACACTGCTGAACCTTGTTCAGGCCCAACACCCACCCCATCTTTAGACAATTCATGTGATGTTGACTAAAGTTAAAGCAACAACGAGGGCAGAAATGCAGCCCTGGTGAATCAGCTCCAGTGTAGCCACAGCTTTGCAAAACATGAATTTCACTGAAGACCTTCTTCATCTTTTCTGGCAGTTTCCTAAGTGGCCACGATGGACCTGTGATATCCAGGGCTAGCTTCACCACTTCTCTATATAAGTTTTGAAAACGAAACCAGACGGCCTCAACTTAACCACTGCTTGTCTTTTTAAACACAACTGCTTCCCGGCAGGCAATGCTTAGCTTGAAAAGTCTGCTCAGCTAGCATGCGCTTAAAATTGATCAATCCCACTGATGTACTTTGTACACTTGGATTTACATAAACTGTCAGAGCCAAAGGTCACTTCTTGCTCTGATACTAGTGAGTATACAAAAAAAACCAGGGGCACCCATGATTGCTGTCTTTGTGAAATTTTCAATAAACTCTGTGTGTTCTTTGAACGGATTGTTTTACTCCAATCGAACCCTTGTCTACAGCGTCTCGTCTCAAGGACAGACTTTAACGGAAACCTCTTTCTGTTAACCCAACTTATTTCTGTATCCAACCACCACCTGTTGCACAAAATGGGTCGAATCCTTTGCTCTAATTGTTCTTTGTTCGAACTGAAGAAGCCTCTCGAATGAGGGGTGAAACGTGTCCAGGTGAAGACATTCAAGTCCAGTTGCCAAGACAAGAAGATTTCGACCAGAAGTCTTCAATGAGCTCCTTGGTCTTGCTGCACCACATGGCCAGGTGCTGCACCTCTTCTCTGTAGACTGCCTTATCGTTAGACCAATCACTGTGGTGTTGTCCGCAAACTTGATGATGGAATTGGATCCTGCACAGGTCTGTAGTCGTGGGTGAAGAGAGAGTGGAGGAATGCACTCAGCACATAGCCTTGTGGCACACCCGTGTTGAGTGTGATGGTGGTGGAGCAAGTTTGGCTTGATCTAACATACTATGGTCTGTTGGTCAGAAAGTCCATCGTCCAGTTGCAGAGGGAGGTGTTGGTGCCCAGGTCTGCAGGTTTAGTGATTACCTTAGAGGGGATGACGGTGTTGACTGCTGAGATGACGTCAACAAATAGCAGTTGTGTCAAAGCATTGTGATTGTCCAGCATTTTTAACGACTACTTGCATTTTGGCACAAGTGCTCGGGCAAGGGGCAGGTTCAAGATGTCAGTAGAAATCACAGCGAGCTGCTCCACTCATGCTCTGAGCACATGCCTGGGGATGAAAGACATTGAGCTTGTTCAGGAGGTAGGTGTCCATGGCTGTGGAGGAGAAGTTTTTGGGTTTGTAGCCTGTTGTAGAAAGTATATGAGGAGACTTGGTGGTGGAATGAGGAAGTGCAGGAGTATATACAGAGAAAGCGGCTCGCAAAGAAGAAGTGGGATACTGAGAGGACTGAAGAGAACAGACAGGAGTACAGGGTGATACAACGTAAGGTAAAGATAGAGGTAGCAAAGGCAAAACAAAGGGCGTACGATGACTTGTATGCTCGGTTGGATAGTAAGGAGGGTGAGAATGATCTCTACAGGTTGGCGAAACAGAGAGATAAAGATGGAAAGGATGTACGACAGGTCCGAGTGGTTAAGGACAGAGAGGGAAATGTATTGACAGATGCTAGAAGAGTGATGGGAAGATGGAAAGAGTACTTTGAAGAGCTGATGAATGTGGAAAAGGAAAGAATTTGCAGTCCCTATGTCCTCTATTGTAAGTCGCCATATAAAAGCGTCTGCCAAATGTAATGTAATGTAATGAAAGAGAGGCAAGGGTAGAAGTGGTGACTATTGCAGACAACAGAGTAGCACAAATTAGTAAAAGTGAAGTGAGGAAGGCATTGAAGAGGATGAAGAGTGGAAAAGCAGTCGGTCCTGATGATATACCTGTGGAGGTGTGGAAGTGTCTAGGAGAGGCAGCAGTAGATTTTCTGACTAGGATCTTAGGAGTGAGAAGATGCCTGAAGAATGGAGACAAAGTGTGATGGTGCCTATTTTTAAGAATAAAGGGGATGTGCAGAATTGTGGCAACTATAGAGGGATAAAGTTGATGAGCCATACAATGAAGTTATGGGAAAGAGTAGTGGAAACTAGACTGAGAGTAGAAGTCAGCATTTGTGAACAGCAGTATGGCTTCATGCCTTGGAAGAGTACTACAGATGCAGTATTTGCGTTGAGAATGCTAATAGAAAAGTACAGAGAAGGCCAGAGGGAGCTGCATTGTGTTTTTATAGACCTAGAAAAGGCATATGACAGGGTGCCAAGAGAGGAGCTCTGGTATTGTATGGGGAAGTCTGGAGTGACAGAGAAGTATGTTAGACTGGTGCAGGACATGTATGCTAGCTGTGAGACACTGGTACGCTGTGCTGTAGGGGTAACAGAGAAGTTCAAGGTGGAGGTGGGACTCCATCAGGGATCAGCTCTGAGACCCTTCTTGTTCGCAATGGTGGTGGACAGGCTGACAGATGAGGTTAGACAGGAATCCCCATGGACCATGATGTTTGCGGATGACATTGTGATCTGTAGTGAGAGCAGACAACAGGCAGAGGTAAATCTAGAGAGGTGGAGGTATGCTCTGGAGAGGAGAGGAATGAAAGTTAGTCGCAGCAAGACAGAATATATGTGTGTGAATGAGAGGAACTTGGGTGGAACGGTGAGGCTACAGGGAGTGGAGATCGAGAAGCTGGAGGATTTCAGGTACTTAGGGTCAACAGTCCAGAGCAACGGAGAGTGTGGAGAAGAGGTGAAGAGACGGTCCAAGCAGGTTGGAATGGGTGGAGAAAAGTGTCAGGGGTACCAAGATATAGAAGACTCAGCCAGAATAAAAGGAAAGGTGTACAAGACAGTGGTGAGACCAGCGATGATGTTTGGACTAGAAACTGTTCCAATGACCAAAAGACAGCAGCCAGAACTAGAGGTTGCAGAGATGAAGATGTTCAGGTTCTCTTTGGGAGTGACCAGGATGGAGAGGATCAGGAATGAGTCTATCAGAGGAACAGCACATGGTAGACGTTTTGGAGAGAAGGTCAGAGAAGCCAGACGGAGATGGTTGGGTCATGGACAGAGGAGGGAGAGAGAATATATTGGTTGGAGCTGCCAGGCAAGAGGTCTGGAGGAAGACCAGAGAGAAGATTTATGGACGTAGTGAGAGAAGATATGAAGGTAGTTGGTGTGAGAGAGGAAGATACAGAGAATAGGGTTGGATGGAGAAGGTTGACTCGCTGTGGCGACACCTGAAGGGAAAAACCAAAAGGAGGAGAAGTAGATATTTACAAATGACCTTCTGAGTGACAACTAAAGAACTAAAGAAGCACATGGATTCAACTTTGAGTATCATCATGATTGCGTAGTTCTGAGTTTGTTTCCTTTCTGTTTGAACTCTGACTCAGCGTATTTCAATTCAAGACATTTGTCCTCGTATCTCCTCAGAGTATTTGCTTTGGCGATCATTGAGCCATGAGCGCAAGGCCTGCATTGTTTTCAGCAAGTTCGTCAGCTTGTCCATCTGGAAGGAGGCCCCAGGAAAGACCAAGGACATGCTGGAGGTGCTATGCACCAGGGATTCTCCCCATTGTTATTGTGAATCGGATGCGAGATTAGAGAAATACATTTCGGTGTAAATAATAGTCTACATGTGAACATGATGGCTTTGGTCCATCCAGCGGTTGCATTTCAAAATGAGAGGAGTCTCCCAGCTGGATGCGTGTGTCAAGCCAGAGTCAATTCCTTCTTCTTGTAATATCTACAAAAAGCACCCTGACCACTCCAAGGTGGTCTTCAGATAGTTTTTTGGGGATTCTGATCAGCTGGGCGCAAAAAATTGTCCAAAGACAAGGCACTTTACAAGTGATGCAATCAAGAGTCAACTCACCCACGAGCATCGAGCGGTTGCCAAAAAGGGTCACATTTCAGGGGCGTTAAATTGTGCTAAGACTGGAAGATACGATAACCATGTGCTGATGGAGCCGCGGCAGTCAATCTATCTGTGTTTAACACAATCATGTCAAATAAAGTCCTTCTGATGCAGAGCCCGTCAGGGAGGGTTCGCGAGATGTAACACTGTTTTGTTGTTCCAAAGGCAGAACATCCCACCGGGCCAATTCCTTGTGACCACTGGGTCATAATTAAAGTTCCAGTCTGGCTGCAGGCAGACCCTTGAGGCTCGGCCTGTTTTTCACCACACCGGAGGACACTCGCCACGTTAGGCTGGAATTATGTTTTTATGCTTTTCCCTGTAAACGATTTGAAGACAACAAACCTCACACTGAATCCCGGTTGAAGGTGCGACTAATCACACAAGGTTTGTTCTCGCTCGGCTTCATTGAACAGTTTCCATAACCAGCGGGATACCGAGGCTACGGCAAATGAGGCGGGATATTTTCACAGTGACGCGATCTGACACGTTTGTCACGATTCGAAGTGAAAGCAGGCTGCAGGTGTAGCCTCTTCCTTTCTGAGCGAAGGTGGGCGAGGACTGGATTCTTCATTAGAATGTGTGCAGCGATGCTGCTAGACGGCAGGAGAGGGTGTAGAAATGTGGCCCCCAACACTGAAGGAAACTCTGGAGTTTCATGTAAGCCGAAGGACCAAAAGACGTCTCTTGGACAGCAGAAGGCTTTTAGACTTGCTTCAGAGACAAGATTCTGGCAGTGAATCACAAGGGGGAAGTGCTGCAACGTTTCAATTGGCAGCGGAGCGGTTTGGTTATAGAGTAACTCGGCCCAATTCGACATCTGCTATTTGCCTTCATTCAGAGAAGGCCAACTGGGTAATGTGTCACATGGCAGCCACGGAAGAGGGCGCTCTCTTGATGGGTCGACTTCTTGAACATTCTGGATGCCATGGAGACCGAAGGCTGCCGATTCACTTCTGACTCAACGTGTCCAACAAAGCACTCGAAACCTCCTCGTGTCCCCGGGTGTCCGTCCTCGACTCTTTCACCTAATAAGACAGCGACGGTGAATGTCAGTTGAATTCTGGACTGACAAACATAGTTATGACACAAGAGACACTATTCTGAGTTTGAGAAACTACCGCTCAACCATCAGCAATGGGCCACCAGGCCTCTGTGAGGTCAAAACTTGACCATGGTGAAGTTGCATGTCAGACAGACGAAGAAAACGACCACTTGTCGGTAAAAGAACTTCAGCAGCGGAGATTCAAGCTCACCTCTGAACGCTGTGATAGCGCGTTATTGAATCATAGACGCTCATGTGAAGCAGGTACATTATGTACCGCGACTGGAGACGGTTTTCACATTAAGGCCCGTTTCCATTCCTGGTGTTTGAGAATCATTGAACTTGATCAGAGGTTGTCCTGTCAAGGCAAAGCGACCTGACTCGCATGAACACCTTCTACAGTGTCACCGTGAATACTGTCATATTCCATGCACATAAAAACATGTGTATTCAATAACAAGGTCTTATGGGTCACATCTGGTCCGTGAAGCTAAGAACAAAACACCCCCGGAGTACCTGGGGAACTACCGTATCTTTGTCACACTCGCCTCATACGATATTACCTGATCTAGAGGAACGCTCCGAACAATTGTGACCCCATCAGCTTTTTGTCCTAACATTCAAAAAGAGATCTTAAAGGGTGTCAATGGTCACTTAGTCTCTGCAAGTGTGGAATAATATTCAATGCAAACTGCACTGTTCCATCAATCGAAAGACTCAGGTACCTGAACGGCAGGCACAGAGTGTGAGGAGACATGAGTGTCTCGTGTCTATTCTGTGTCATAACTATTTCTACTCAAATGTCAGAACTTCATGCATCAAGAATCATTTCATACGGTCAGCTGTGAATAATGAGAGAGTACTTTTGGAGTAATGTCCAGCTAGCCAGATGGCAGTGGATCGCGTTGTGATCGGAAAGAGCGGACAGTGCGATCGAAGAAAGAACTGCTGAGTCAGTAAATTAGCCGTCAATCTCTACGCAGTAGCCGTCTGCTCTTGCGCTGACTGCTTGCTAGCGTAGTTGGCATACATCGTGGCAAAGTGACAGCTGATACTGAATTCTTTTTAAACGGCAACGATTTCTTGGTATATCGACGTGCAGCCTTTGATCGGACTTTGGTGAGAAACTCTGTTGTTCGCTCCTTGTGTAACACTGTCCATTGTCTATTGCATGTTCATCTTACAGAAGGGCTTAAAGAAGCAAACAATTGAAGTAGAGCATAACACACCATGCGCCATCTTTCGGGGGGAAATGTGGACGTTGCAGGGAAAAGGCAAAGCAAAAGCAATGTGATTATGATTTTATTTGATATAATTTGGAAACAAAAACTTGACCGGCCATAGTTTGTCCATGATCGATCTTGAGCGCACGTTCAGGCTCCTGTCGAGGTTGCCTCAGCACCTAGCCCACGCACTCCACTGACATTGAGAACAGGCCAAATCAAATATTTTTATTGATCCACGAGGGACACACAAAGTTAGCTTACGGGAACTGTTTGGTCAGAGGTCCTGGTATAAAGGGGAGAGACTTCCCCCTCACACAAGTCCTTATCCTGACTTTGCTGACCCAAATACATATCTTGCGAGGAATCTGTTTCTGCTCACAGCGAGGTAGGGGTGTAAAATCTGCAAATCGAGAAGAGACAAGAGCTTGGTTCTAATAGACGCCCTGAAACACAGGTTGGACTTTTCTGATTCAACAGGAGTGGCTGCTTTTTGAGGTAAACTATCTTGCTTTGTATCGTTCAAATTCTGTCCAGGATGTTCAGGCGTTGGGATGAGGGTGCGCTCTGGGCTTGGAAAGCCTTGCTTAACCAGATGATGCTTTTAAAAACAGAAAAAAGGTTAGGACCCAGACGGCCATGAGTGTATAGAGGAAGGGTGCCTTTCGAGCAGAGAGAGGGAGGGAAACAGGGATGGTTCAGAAATAAACTTGCAGAGACACTTTATCAAGAAGGCACTTTTCTTCAGCACAGGAGGGATGAACAGGTGGAAGTGTGACAAGGGCAAGGGATGAATTTTCTCCTGTGTTTGTTTGCTTTAGGGGGAGTACGATCTCTGGTCAGTCTCGGTGCTTATTTGTTGTGTGAAAAGGAAGAGGTTTCCATGAGTCATGTTTCATATGTTTGCTGTCTCACGGCGACGAGCTACTGTATTTCAAGTATCCAGTATTGATAACTGCAAGAGGGGGCCGTGAGATGGTAGGAGGGGCTACAGTGTCCTGCTGTTTGTCACTGATTTGAAATCTGTTGACTGCTGACTTGTTGTCTGTTGAATTTAGAGTAAAAGTACTTTTGAAACAGCCTTCAAAATGACGCCTGTGACATTTAAATAAAGGGTTGTCCCAAAGTCGTGCGACCGTAATAACATAACAACGGCACTGCTGTGCTGCAGGCCACCATGCCGCCGACCCTCCTCCTCCTCTGCCTGATGATCTGGAGCGCAGATGCACAGGTGAGCTGCAAAGACAACTCTAACAACCCCATTGACTGGTGAGTTCACACGCCCCTGCATACCAGAGCAGACTTGCAACTTATTTTCCGCTATTCAAATGTCACCTCACCACAGTTGGTGTCTCCACTTTGATGACTGAATCTGCACACGGTGACCATACGGTCTGCTTTCAGCATGACAATGACTGGTGACTGTTTGTTGGACAGGTTCATCATCTACAAGCGGACCAGAGTAGCGCCCTTTACTGGAAAAGAACACGTCTACATGGACCGCAATGGCGTTATGACGATGAGCCCTAACGTTCCGGGCTACAAACCCATCGACAGCCCAACCGGAGCCCTGGCAAACACCCTGGCGCCGCTCTTCGTGTCCCGCAGAATGATGGTGTTTACATGTCACTCTGTATACAGGAACTTTGAATAAATTCACTGAGGAAACTCAGCCATCAGATGTTTCATCACCTCAGAGCTCACCAATCTTGTCCCTCAGGCCCCAACATTTGGATACATCAGCTACAATGATCAACCACCAGGAGCCAACGCCCACGACACATTTGGCCACAGCAAAGGTGAGTAGAAGACACATCTTCATTCATAAGAGTAGAAAGTTTTTTTGCCTTTCATTTTGGAAATAGGAGAAGAAGAAGGTGATGGCTGCAGCTTTGCTCTGTGAATGACAGCAGCACTGAGGTCAGGACAGTAAATGAAGCTGGGTGTCCCTTAGCAAAACCTGTCTTTTACCCAAAGATGGGGCTTCAAACTGGGAGTCTTTCAGTTCATCACCAAGGGAAGGACCTCGGTCTCATCAGGGCTCCCTTTGTGTGCTATTCAAATGAAATACTCCTTGAGGGATTGGGGGGGGGGGGGGGGGGGTCCATTAATCATCTACATCAAAATTTTTGTGACATTTTAAGAGTTGAGAGACCAGCACTGATAATGATTATGATCGGCAGGGGTTGTGCTGGTGGATCTGAACGGTGTGGGTGTGTGGCTCACTCACAGCACTCCACAGTTCCCCTACAGGAGAACAGCAGATGAATTCTACCCTTCGACTGGATTCAGTAAAGCACAGACGTTCGCATGTGTGACCTTCAACTATGACCAGTTCAGACTAATAGGTAAGGACCTTCACCATCTGGTCTGGAGTGTATGTAGAACCCCATTGTTGGAACACTCTTTCTGTTTCCAGGAAAACACCTGCAGTACATCGGAGCCTACACCTTCGACTACGACCTCACATCAGTGCATCACCAGGAGCTGCAGGACGCTGTGAAATGGAAGAAGGACACCCCGCCCAATAGCTTCACACCGCTGAGGTCGATTTCACAGACTGTTTACAGCATCGCAAAACTGTCCAAACCCAACCCGGAAGGTGAGGAATTTAGGACTCTTGTAGAGCCACTTTGTTAAAATGACATCAGTATATGGTACGTTCTTTAGGTATCAAGCAGGTTCTTGTGTTGTTCTCAACCATATATTCCTGATGCATCAGTTATTTTTGCCTTCTCTGGATGGCACAGAAGTGCAGTGCTCAGTGCTTCTGCCTCTCAGCAAGAAAGTCTCTGGTTTGATTCCCACAGAGGGCCTTTCTTTGTGGAGCCTCCATGTTCTCCTCATGTCCGCTTCAAATTTGTCTGATGTTGTGCAATTTTTGTCACTGAATGCAACAAAAAAGGTCTTCCTTCTTCACTTCCTTTCACTTCTCATCTGAGAGGCTTCTTCAGTTCTGAAGTGAAGACGTCGCCAAGATCAATTTGAATAAGATAATTTGACAAGGATGAACCGGGCAGAGGACGGATGGAAGGCTTTGTCCACATGCGTATCTCACACTGAGCATGAAGGAATACTCAACACTCCCTGACACATGGCAAACAGAGTTCTCTGAATGGTTTCGAGGAACAACCAGTTTCTTTGCAGGTGTTGTGTATGATTGATGTACACATTAAATGCAAATTATTCCTGCACCAATCGGTTTGTTTCTACAAATCCCTTCTACCGTCCCTCCTTATTCACGTGGCACCACACTCGATGGTCCTTGTGTCTGTGGTTCTGAGGTCTGATTAAAACTCTGGTTACGTCCAGTGTCTTTAAACGCAGTATTGCTGTTCTTGCAGATCTTTATGTCAAGATCGCCAAGTTGGTGAATAGTGATGTGATGGCCCAGACGTGGGGCTGCGGGAACCCAGACCCCTCCTTCTGTCCGACCAATGACTACAAAGTGTTCAACATTCGTTCAGTCAACACCCCTGTGGGCACTTGGAGCAGGACCTCCGATCACTCCAAGTGGTGCGTGACGACAAACACCTCCATACCTGTGACCTGCATCGCTGACATGAACCGGGTGCAGAAGCAATACGACAGGCGCGGTGGCGCGCTCTGCTTTTTCGATTCTTCCTTACTGGGGGTGTTCCATGGCTTTATTCACACTGCTGAACCTTGTTCAGGCCCAACACCCACCCCATCTTTAGACAATTCATGTGATGTTGACTAAAGTTAAAGCAACAACGAGGGCAGAAATGCAGCCCTGGTGAATCAGCTCCAGTGTAGCCACAGCTTTGCAAAACATGAATTTCACTGAAGACCTTCTTCATCTTTTCTGGCAGTTTCCTAAGTGGCCACGATGGACCTGTGATATCCAGGGCTAGCTTCACCACTTCTCTATATAAGTTTTGAAAACGAAACCAGACGGCCTCAACTTAACCACTGCTTGTCTTTTTAAACACAACTGCTTCCCGGCAGGCAATGCTTAGCTTGAAAAGTCTGCTCAGCTAGCATGCGCTTAAAATTGATCAATCCCACTGATGTACTTTGTACACTTGGATTTACATAAACTGTCAGAGCCAAAGGTCACTTCTTGCTCTGATACTAGTGAGTATACAAAAAAAACCAGGGGCACCCATGATTGCTGTCTTTGTGAAATTTTCAATAAACTCTGTGTGTTCTTTGAACGGATTGTTTTACTCCAATCGAACCCTTGTCTACAGCGTCTCGTCTCAAGGACAGACTTTAACGGAAACCTCTTTCTGTTAACCCAACTTATTTCTGCATCCAACCACCACCTGTTGCACAAAAGGGGTCGAATCCTTTGCTCTAATTGTTCTTTGTTCGAACTGAAGAAGCCTCTCGAATGAGGGGTGAAACGTGTCCAGGTGAAGACATTCAAGTCCAGTTGCCAAGACAAGAAGATTTCGACCAGAAGTCTTCAATGAGCTCCTTGGTCTTGCTGCACCACATGGCCAGGTGCTGCACCTCTTCTCTGTAGACTGCCTTATCGTTAGACCAATCACTGTGGTGTTGTCCGCAAACTTGATGATGGAATTGGATCCTGCACAGGTCTGTAGTCGTGGGTGAAGAGAGAGTGGAGGAATGCACTCAGCACATAGCCTTGTGGCACACCCGTGTTGAGTGTGATGGTGGTGGAGCAAGTTTGGCTTGATCTAACATACTATGGTCTGTTGGTCAGAAAGTCCATCGTCCAGTTGCAGAGGGAGGTGTTGGTGCCCAGGTCTGCAGGTTTAGTGATTACCTTAGAGGGGATGACGGTGTTGACTGCTGAGATGACGTCAACAAATAGCAGTTGTGTCAAAGCATTGTGATTGTCCAGCATTTTTAACGACTACTTGCATTTTGGCACAAGTGCTCGGGCAAGGGGCAGGTTCAAGATGTCAGTAGAAATCACAGCGAGCTGCTCCACTCATGCTCTGAGCACATGCCTGGGGATGAAAGACATTGAGCTTGTTCAGGAGGTAGGTGTCCATGGCTGTGGAGGAGAAGTTTTTGGGTTTGTAGCCTGTTGTAGAAAGTATATGAGGAGACTTGGTGGTGGAATGAGGAAGTGCAGGAGTATATACAGAGAAAGCGGCTCGCAAAGAAGAAGTGGGATACTGAGAGGACTGAAGAGAACAGACAGGAGTACAGGGTGATACAACGTAAGGTAAAGATAGAGGTAGCAAAGGCAAAACAAAGGGCGTACGATGACTTGTATGCTCGGTTGGATAGTAAGGAGGGTGAGAATGATCTCTACAGGTTGGCGAAACAGAGAGATAAAGATGGAAAGGATGTACGACAGGTCCGAGTGGTTAAGGACAGAGAGGGAAATGTATTGACAGATGCTAGAAGAGTGATGGGAAGATGGAAAGAGTACTTTGAAGAGCTGATGAATGTGGAAAAGGAAAGAATTTGCAGTCCCTATGTCCTCTATTGTAAGTCGCCATATAAAAGCGTCTGCCAAATGTAATGTAATGTAATGAAAGAGAGGCAAGGGTAGAAGTGGTGACTATTGCAGACAACAGAGTAGCACAAATTAGTAAAAGTGAAGTGAGGAAGGCATTGAAGAGGATGAAGAGTGGAAAAGCAGTCGGTCCTGATGATATACCTGTGGAGGTGTGGAAGTGTCTAGGAGAGGCAGCAGTAGATTTTCTGACTAGAATCTTAGGAGTGAGAAGATGCCTGAAGAATGGAGACAAAGTGTGATGGTGCCTATTTTTAAGAATAAAGGGGATGTGCAGAATTGTGGCAACTATAGAGGGATAAAGTTGATGAGCCATACAATGAAGTTATGGGAAAGAGTAGTGGAAACTAGACTGAGAGTAGAAGTCAGCATTTGTGAACAGCAGTATGGCTTCATGCCTTGGAAGAGTACTACAGATGCAGTATTTGCGTTGAGAATGCTAATAGAAAAGTACAGAGAAGGCCAGAGGGAGCTGCATTGTGTTTTTATAGACCTAGAAAAGGCATATGACAGGGTGCCAAGAGAGGAGCTCTGGTATTGTATGGGGAAGTCTGGAGTGACAGAGAAGTATGTTAGACTGGTGCAGGACATGTATGCTAGCTGTGAGACACTGGTACGCTGTGCTGTAGGGGTAACAGAGAAGTTCAAGGTGGAGGTGGGACTCCATCAGGGATCAGCTCTGAGACCCTTCTTGTTCGCAATGGTGGTGGACAGGCTGACAGATGAGGTTAGACAGGAATCCCCATGGACCATGATGTTTGCGGATGACATTGTGATCTGTAGTGAGAGCAGACAACAGGCAGAGGTAAATCTAGAGAGGTGGAGGTATGCTCTGGAGAGGAGAGGAATGAAAGTTAGTCGCAGCAAGACAGAATATATGTGTGTGAATGAGAGGAACTCGGGTGGAACGGTGAGGCTACAGGGAGTGGAGATCGAGAAGCTGGAGGATTTCAGGTACTTAGGGTCAACAGTCCAGAGCAACGGAGAGTGTGGAGAAGAGGTGAAGAGACGGTCCAAGCAGGTTGGAATGGGTGGAGAAAAGTGTCAGGGGTACCAAGATATAGAAGACTCAGCCAGAATAAAAGGAAAGGTGTACAAGACAGTGGTGAGACCAGCGATGATGTTTGGACTAGAAACTGTTCCAATGACCAAAAGACAGCAGCCAGAACTAGAGGTTGCAGAGATGAAGATGTTCAGGTTCTCTTTGGGAGTGACCAGGATGGAGAGGATCAGGAATGAGTCTATCAGAGGAACAGCACATGGTAGACGTTTTGGAGAGAAGGTCAGAGAAGCCAGACGGAGATGGTTGGGTCATGGACAGAGGAGGGAGAGAGAATATATTGGTTGGAGCTGCCAGGCAAGAGGTCTGGAGGAAGACCAGAGAGAAGATTTATGGACGTAGTGAGAGAAGATATGAAGGTAGTTGATGTGAGAGAGGAGGATCCAGAGAATAGGGTTGGATGGAGAAGGTTGACTCGCTGTGGCGACACCTGAAGGGAAAAACCAAAAGGAGGAGAAGTAGATATTTACAAATGACCTTCTGAGTGACAACTAAAGAACTAAAGAAGCACATGGATTCAACTTTGAGTATCATCATGATTGCGTAGTTCTGAGTTTGTTTCCTTTCTGTTTGAACTCTGACTCAGCGTATTTCAATTCAAGACATTTGTCCTTGTATCTCCTCTGAGTATTTGCTTTGGCGATCATTGAGCCATGAGCGCAAGGCCTGCATTGTTTTCAGCAAGTTCGTCAGCTTGTCCATCTGGAAGGAGGCCCCAGGAAAGACCAAGGACATGCTGGAGGTGCTATGCACCAGGGATTCTCCCCATTGTTATTGTGAATCGGATGCGAGATTAGAGAAATACATTTCGGTGTAAATAATAGTCTACATGTGAACATGATGGCTTTGGTCCATCCAGCGGTTGCATTTCAAAATGAGAGGAGTCTCCCAGCTGGATGCGTGTGTCAAGCCAGAGTCAATTCCTTCTTCTTGTAATATCTACAAAAAGCACCCTGACCACTCCAAGGTGGTCTTCAGATAGTTTTTTGGGGATTCTGATCAGCTGGGCGCAAAAAACTGTCCAAAGACAAGGCACTTTACAAGTGATGCAATCAAGAGTCAACTCACCCACGAGCATCGAGCGGTTGCCAAAAAGGGTCACATTTCAGGGGCGTTAAATTGTGCTAAGACTGGAAGATACGATAACCATGTGCTGATGGAGCCGCGGCAGTCAATCTATCTGTGTTTAACACAATCATGTCAAATAAAGTCCTTCTGATGCAGAGCCCGTCAGGGAGGGTTCGCGAGATGTAACACTGTTTTGTTGTTCCAAAGGCAGAACATCCCACCGGGCCAATTCCTTGTGACCACTGGGTCATAATTAAAGTTCCAGTCTGGCTGCAGGCAGACCCTTGAGGCCCGGCCTGTTTTTCACCACACCGGAGGACACTCGCCACGTTAGGCTGGAATTATGTTTTTATGCATTTCCCTGTAAACGATTTGAAGACAACAAACCTCACACAGAATCCCGGTTGAAGGTGCGACTAATCACACAAGGTTTGTTCTCGCTCGGCTTCATTGAACAGTTTCCATAACCAGCGGGATACCGAGGCTACGGCAAATGAGGCGGGATATTTTCACAGTGACGCGATCTGACACGTTTGTCACGATTTGAGGTGAAAGCAGGCTGCAGGTGTAGCCTCTTCCTTTCTGAGCGAAGGTGGGCGAGGACTGGATTCTTCATTAGAATGTGTGCAGTGATGCTGCTAGACGGCAGGAGAGGGTGTAGAAATGTGGCCCCCAACACTGAAGGAAACTCTGGAGTTTCATGTAAGCCGAAGGACCAAAAGACGTCTCTTGGACAGCAGAAGGCTTTTAGACTTGCTTCAGAGACAAGATTCTGGCAGTGAATCACAAGGGGGAAGTGCTGCAACGTTTCAATTGGCAGCGGAGCGGTTTGGTTATAGAGTAACTCGGCCCAATTCGACATCTGCTATTTGCCTTCATTCAGAGAAGGCCAACTGGGTAATGTGTCACATGGCAGCCACGGAAGAGGGCGCTCTCTTGATGGGTCGACTTCTTGAACATTCTCAATGCCATGGAGACCGAAGGCTGCCGATTCACTTCTGACTCAACGTGTCCAACAAAGCACTCGAAACCTCCTCGTGTCCCCGGGTGTCCGTCCTCGACTCTTTCACCTAATAAGACAGCGACGGTGAATGTCAGTTGAATTCTGGACTGACAAACATAGTTATGACACAAGAGACACTATTCTGAGTTTGAGAAACTACCGCTCAACCATCAGCAATGGGCCACCAGGCCTCTGTGAGGTCAAAACTTGACCATGGTGAAGTTCCATGTCAGACAGACGAAGAAAACGACCACTTGTCGGTAAAAGAACTTCAGCAGCGGAGATTCAAGCTCACCTCTGAATGCTGTGATAGCGCGTTATTGAATCATAGACGCTCATGTGGTAAAAGATGTCCTACGGAAAACAACGGGAAGAGAGAAAAGACCAACAAAAAACAAAGTCAAGTGGCACTAATGAGGTCGCATCCAGCATAGCCAGTTGTTTACATGAGGGCAACTCTTGGTGGAGCAGTTAATGAGATCCATGGAGGGTGAAGAAGTCTCATAAAGCACTTGGCCTGACCCACACAGATCAGTCAGAATGGCGGCGTTCGAGTTGGGTAACTATCATGGCTGACATAAACTCATTTCTGATTTTCCAGTGCGCTGTCATGTACAACCTCTCAGTTCTTTTTTTGAATATTTGTTGACAGGCTGACAGTTTTAAAGGCCCCTGAAGTGACAAAGACAATGGTTATTGAACTAAATGGGACCTATTTAACTCTGGATGGGTTTGTTGAAATGGCGAGTTACAGATATCTTTACTTTGTGTTCATGATCGCGGTCTACATCGTGATCATCGGCAGTAACTCCACCATCATATGTCTCATCTGGATCCACCGGAACCTCCACGAGCCCATGTACTTTTTCATTGCAGCTTTGTCTCTGAACTCCGTCCTGTACAGCACCGTTGTCTACCCAAAGATGCTGGTGGACGTTCTGTCTGAGAGACAGACCATATCTTATTCAGCCTGCCTCCTCCAGGCTTTCTTCTATTATACTCTGGGAGGTGCAGATTTCTTGCTGCTATCGGCCATGGCTTACGACAGGTACGTGTCCATATGCAAACCTCTGCAATATCCGGCCATCATGACCAAGATGACTGTCGGAGTCTGCTTGAGTTTGTCTTGGATCGTACCGGCCTGCCAGGTCGGAGCAGGAGCCGTTTTAAATGCAAAGCAAGAACTCTGCAGCTTAAGCTTTGCGGGAATTTTTTGCAACAGTTCACTGAATAAGCTTCACTGTGTGAAGTCAAAAGCGCGATCTGTGTTGGGGTTATTCATGTTCACAAACGTTGTGATTGTTCCTGTGGTTTTCATTGTCTTTACGTACATTAAGATATTCCTGATAACCTTCCGCGGCAGTGGGAACGTAAGGAGAAAGGCAGCAGAGACCTGCTTACCCCACCTCTTGGTTTTAGGCTGCTTTTCCTGTTTAAGTGCATTTCATTTGCTGATGGATCGACTCGAGCTGGACATTCCGAAGACGGCTCGTTTTGTAATGGCTTTACAAGTAGTTGTGTATCACCCTCTGTTATATCCAGTTATATACGGACTGAAAATGGCCGAAATTTCCAAACACCTGAAGAAGCTGTTCTGCCGGGACGGAGTGAGGTGATCTGTGACAAATGCTGCTGAACTGACAGTGCTGTTACCTCGGATTTCATCTGTGAAAACTCCACAGACCCGTAGGATGGGCATCGGCCTCCTGTGAGCGGGTACATTACGTACCGCCGCCGGAGACGGGTGTTGCATTAAGGCCCGTTTCCTTTCAGTCATTCCGGTGTTTGAAAACTACTGAACTTGACTAGAGGTTGTTCTGTCAAGACAAAGTGACCTGACACGCATGAACACCTTCGTATTCCATGCGCATAAAAAGACGTGTGTTTGATAACAAGGTCTTATGGGTCCATGAAGCTAAGACGAAAACACCCTCAGAACTCCTGAGGGACGACCGTATCTCTGTCACTCTTGGCTCATAAGATGTTACCTGATCTAGGAACGCTCAAAAACAGCTGTGGCCCCATTAGCTTTTCATTCAAAAAAACACATCAAGAGATCTTGAACTTGTCAATGGCCACCTCGTCTCTGCAAGTGTGGAATAAAATTGAATTCAAACCGTACAAAAAAAAAACCAAAAACATTTTTGAAGAAATATACACCTGTATTATCCAATATACTGTACTGTTAAATGTTCGCAGTTCGATCAGAGTTTGGTAATCAATGCTTTGTCTTCGGAAATGTGTGGAATAAATCCATATATCACCTCGACACCTCAACTGTAAACTGTTGCATCAATGGAAAGACTCCCGCGCCTGAACAGCAGACACGGACTAGCTGAACTCCTGACAATGACGACTTCATACAGCACAGGTCCAGAAGTCTGTACCGCCATGTTACAGCAGAACACGAAGCCGAAATGAGCCGCCGCAAAACAAAGACAGTTGAAGTCAAGCACGAGTCTAAACGATACCCCGAGAGAGATACCCCTCTGGAGAGGGGGGGGGGCAGCCGGGCAGATACGCAGATAGCAGTTTGTCTAAATATGTCAAAAGAGGCGACCGATCCAGTCCAAAGTCACATAGACCACTGCTATGGAGTGACGTGTAACATATCTGTGCCATTTCCAGAAGCTGTGACCTCAGAAAAGTCAAAGGAGTGGATGAGGAAATGCATTTAACTTAGAGGGAACAACACATTCGCCCAAAGCAAGTCGCCTGAGGGTAAGAAAGCAGAGAGGGGTAGATGGGCGTATGCTATCAAAACGAATATGAAGGATCTGAGAAATACAAAGCCTCGTTAAAAGACCGGTGCAGATTGTGAGGAGATGATGTCTCTTACGGGCTTCACCAGTGTCTCGTGTCTATTCCGTGTCACGACTGTTTCACTCGCGACCTGGATCAACAACTACCTCACAGGTCGGCCGCAGAACGTGAGGCTGGGAAACATCACGTCGGACACCATTGTGAGCAGCACGGGGCGCCGCGGGGGTTCTACCAGGTCCTGTCTCCCTTCCTGTTCACGCTCTACACCTCAGACTTCAGGTTCTCCTCGCAGTCCTGCCACCTGCAGAAGTTCTCAGATGACTCTGCCATCGTGGGCTGCATCAACGGAGGCCAGGAGGAGGAGTACAGGAGCAGGTTTGTGGAGTGGTGTGGACTGAACCACCTGCAGCTCAATGTGTCTAAGACAAAGGAGCTGGTGGTGGATTTCAGGAAACAAAGGACCCACCTGAATCCGGTCACCATCAGGGGTACAGAAGTGGACATTGTGGACACCTACAAATACCTGGGTGTCCACTTGGACAATAAACTGGACTGGACCTTGAACACCATCATCAAGAAGGGTCAGAGCCGTCCGTTCTTCCTCAGGAGGCTCAGATCTTTCACCGTCTGCAGGACCATGCTGCAGATGTTTTACCACTCGCTGGTGTCCAGCGTCATCTTCTACGCTGTTGTGTGCTGGGCAGCAGGATCAAGACAGCTGATGCTAACAGACTCAACAAGCTCATCAGGAGAGCTGGATCTGTCCTGGGAGTGGAGCTGGAGTCTGTGGTGCAGGTGTCAGAGAAGCTCCTCAGCATCATGGGCAACGTCCATCACCCCCTGCATGCCACGTTGACGTCCTGTCAGAGCTCTTTCAGTCGTAGACTGATGCCACCAAGGAGCTCCACTGAACACCACAGGAGGTCTTTCCTACCTGAAGCTATCAGACTTTTTCATTCCTCTTCCCTCAGCTGCAGGGAATCTTCAATCTTTGTAGCTACTGCTAACAGTTAAGACAATTCATATTTCACTATATTTCTTATTCTTCCTCCTTTCTACTATTATCTATTACTGTTATGTTTTTTACTTGAAACTCTGGCACAACAATTTCCTTCGGGATTAATAAAGTTGTTCTCATCTCATCTCATCTCATCTCATTCTACTCAAATGTCAGAACTTCATGCATCAAGAATCATTTCATACGGTCAGCTGTGAATGATGAGAAAGTACTTTTGGAGAAATGTCCAACTAGCCAGATGGCAGCGGACTGTATTACTTAACCCGCAACACAATTGAAGTTAATTCGGTGCGATCACTTCGGCCCCTGCCAGAAACCTCTCCGGATCACATGCCGACCAGGACATCGGGATCACATGACGTGCTATGGAGTCCTGAGTTTCCCCAGTGGGGGGCGCTGTCCTCTCCCCAACTGTGTCCAGAAATTTTGTTCATGACATTTTGTTCAAGTTTTTCGCAGATAAGAAGAAGGAGGAACATTAGCTTCCTTGCAGACCCAACTGTTTGCAGCTCTCAGATCGATTCACTGTGAGAAGCAGAAAGCAAGCGATCTATGGAATCAAACTGATACCGATACCTCTCCTTCTTCTTCTCCTTCTTCTCCTTCTCCTTCTTCTTCTTCTTCTTCCTTCGGTTTTTCCCTTCAGGTGTCACCACAGCGAGTCAACCTTCTCCATCTGACCCTATTCTCTGGATCCTCCTCTCTCACACCAACTACCTTCATATCTTCTCTCACTACGTCCATAAATCTTCTCTTTGGTCTTCCTCCAGACCTCTTGCCTGGCAGCTCCAACCAATATATCCTCTATCCCTCCTCTGTCCATGACCCAACCATCTCCGTCTGGCTTCTCTGACCTTCTCTCCAAAACATCTAACATGTGCTGTTCCTCTGATAGACTCATTCCTGATCCTCTCCATCCTGGTCACTCCCAAAGAGAACCTCAACATCTTCATCTCTGCAACCTCTAGTTCTGCCTGCTGTCTTCTGGTCATTGGAACAGTTTCTAGTCCAAACATCATCGCTGGTCTCACCACTGTCTTGTACACCTTTCCTTTCCTTCTGGCTGATGTTCTTCTATCTCTTGGTACCCCTGACACTTTTAAACTGATACCAACACCTTCCAGTTAAATACCCTGCATTCTGAATCTATTTTGCTCTTACCTCATCTTTCCGCCATTATTCCGTGTTCTTTGACAGGGGTGTGTCCAGGATTTGTTTTTGAGGGAGGGGTTTCAGACGAGACCCAGGCTGCCGCAGGGTGGAATAGAATGTTGTGTTCTATGCAAGTACAAGTCAGGATTACGTGGCCAGAATTAAAACATAAAAAATCATAACGCATCTCTGGTATTGTTCGGGGGCCGGAGTTTGGGGACCCCTGCAGTAGAGCGTCACCTCCCATAGTTATCGGCAGACGGAAATCCACGAAGAAGGACAAGTTCCCTGCTCCCCAAGGAGGGGGTGGAGGAGCACTAAGTATCCTTCCTAACCCAATAGACCAACAACCGTGGGACAAGGAAAAAGCAAAACCAAAAACATAAATGGCAAACCCACGAGCTACAAACCATCGGCAGATGGTACAAAAAATGCGGATAAATCAGAGGGAGTCACGATTTTGCCCGTGCCTCTTAAGAATTTGTGGACGGAACTGTGCCGACCAACTTTAAATCGTGCGATCGACAAAGTCTGAGAAATGAAGGCGAACGGATCAGGCCGGTCCCACTCCGGGGATCGTTCACAGATCATCACCTGAATCCGTTGAAAAGGATCACAAACAAAAATGACACATACATGAGGGAATGCGAAAGGCCACGGAGGAAATTTGCAAGACGATATGAGCAGAGTAAGGGTTCTTTACTCGCCCGAGCAAAGAGGAAGGACTCGGCGAGGAGACGGACCAGGAGATGAGTGCGGCGGGCAGCAGAGGGCAGCCAAGGCCAGAGAAACGCCATGCAGAGGATGAGGTGGATGAGTCAGAGCAGCAAAGCTGCAAAGCTGCAAAGCAGACAGGAGAGCAGGTCGATGCCAGAGGAGCAAACGGAGTCGCGTGCCGTCGTACGATCTGATGTCCGCCGGCGCAAAGGAGCGTCCGACGAACCGCCGGCCGAAGGAGCCGCTCATCAGCGGTGCAGCTGGCGGGGAGGAAGGTCCTGGAAGCTCCCGCTTTGACCTTCGCCCTCCCCGCCGCCACCCTTTCCAGAGGTTCAGAGAGCTTTCCTCACCATCTTATGGAGCCCGTTGACCTCGGCGGTCCCGGCGCCGCCGCGCCAGCACGCTTTACCTGAGAGGAGAGCGCCGGCTAGCATAGACTGGTGGAAGGTCTTGAGGAGCTGCAGATGCCAAACCATCTCAGTCTCCTCAGGAAGAACATCCTGCTCTGGCCCTTCCTGTAAAGGGAGTCAGGTTTGTGTGAACAGTCCAGTTTGTTGTTGACGTGGACCCCAGGGTAGTTGTAGGAGTCCACTATCTCCACCTCTTCTCCCCGGATGGTGACCGGTACCTGCACCTCACTATGGCCACCTCCCCGCCCCCTATTGTCCACTGTAAATTCGGTCTAGCAAAAAAAAAAGGGTAATCACTCTGCCAGCATTGGTGCCAGACGTGCCATCAATCCACACTGCAATTCCAGCATCAGCAACACGTTTCCCAGTCACAGATCTCTGCTCGGCCTTCTTCTCCGAGCCAGGCCACCCAGACGCGCAAGCAAGATTCGCATTTAAGAATCAAAAATACTCACGGACTAGACGTCCACGAGGCTACGTTGACAGGCCTGCGGCTGCCGGCACGGTGACTGTCTGACTCTGAACCACCAGAGGGAGCCACACTCATGCAATATGTTTCCTGCAGCAGTGGATTCTACACCGTCAACCGCTCTTTTACGCCACCTAGCAGACGTGGGACTTAAGGCTCGTTTTAGGAAGCTACGATGGCGTCGGCCAGAAGCGAAGTGTTTGGGATTCGTCCCGGCTTGTAACAGCTATTGCGTCATCTCCAAACCCAAAGCAGCTCATGACCATTTGCCACAACCAACTCACCCGTTCCAGATGTTACAGAAGGCCTTCACTCACACGCCGGCACAAGGAAGAGCAAAGTGTTTACCGGTAACTGTGAGCCAATTGAGTAGATGGCTAGAAGCTTATCCTTGCACAAGGGAAGATGCTAAAGCCTTCTGCAAAATGATGTGCAAGGAATTCATTCCCGGAATACCAGCCAGTATCAATAGTGACAGGGGGCCGGCATTCGTATCACAAGAAACTCGTCTGACGTGTCGAGCCATGTGCATCCAACGGGACCTACATATCCCATACATTACATTACATTACATTTATCCAAAGCCACTTACAATAGAGGACATAAGGACTGCAAATACACTTGCAAATACAAGATGCACAGGAAATATACAGAACAGTAAGCTGGGGTTAGTGAGGGTTTTTTTTTTTTTTTTTTTTGACAAAGACATACACAAACGTACACACACACACACACACACTGCATAGCCTAACTTGCTGCCAACCTGATCTGGGTCATCAGCGCAGTAAAAAGTCCTGAAAGAGAAGAGTTTTTACCTGTTTCTTGAAGGTTGAGAAAGATGATGCTAGTCTTGTTGCTTCCGGAACTTTTTTCCACCACTGAGGTAGTAGAACTGAGAACAGTTTTGCCTGAGATCACTTAGAGCGAGCAAAAGGTACTGCTGGTAGGTTTGTATCAGAGGAACGCAGCTCTCTGCTGGGAACATAAGGTCTTATCACTTCGGTCAGATATGCTGGACCTGTTCCTGAGGTGGTTTTGAAGGCCAGGGCCTTGTGCTTGATCCTGGCAGCTACTGGTAGCCGGTGCAACTGGATGAACAAACTAAACCATACCAACCTACATATCCCATACCAAACTACATTTCCCATACCAACCCCAAAGTTCCACGGGAGTGGAAAGAATGAATAGAGCCATGAAATCTAGACTCACCAAAGCTAAGGTGAGCAGTGGACAAAAACGGACTGAGTTGTTACCATCAGTGCTTGCGGAAATACGAATGACTCCCTCTTCCAATAACCTATTGTGGCCGTTCGAGATAATCATGGGAAAACCATTCCCGAAGCTGTGGTCAAGGTCAGTGGGTGCTCCATGACTGACAGGATGGAAATCGCCTGCTAAAACCAACAAGCAAGATGCCGAAGGAACACCACAACCATCAGGACCCGGAAGACAAAACCGTCGACCGGCACGATGCCAGAACCGAATTCCAAACTATGACTGCTTCCAAACTGCAACGTGGGCAGCGGTTAGTGCTCGTGCTTCACTGCTAGAAGGTCCCAGGTTTGATTCCTGGGCCTGACGGGGCTTTTCTGTGTGGAGTTTGCATGTTCTCCCCGTGTCTGCGTAGGTTTCCTCTGGGCACTCCGGCTTCCCCTACCACTAAAAACATGAACAATAAGTCAGGATGAATGACAGTGTGTTTGTGAGCGCAACTGTGGGACAACGGTTGCAAATTAGCCCACGGTTACAATCCGGAGTCCAATCCAGTGTGTTCATTAACATGCACTGTCCAAACCAAATAAATACATTTCCTTTCCTTATTGAATGCGGTGGCAAGTGTTTGTGCTGTCGGGCGACAAACGCTGTACATTAATAACTAATAACACAGCAGAAAACGAAAGCTTTACAGACGACACGCATAAACTGCACAGTTTGCCAAAGGAATTAGGTAGCAATGCGGGAAACGTGCGGTTAGAGAACTGGCTCGGTGGACTTTTCAGCCATCGGGGGGCGACAATTGTACAATAGGCCTCGACTATCGGTGGTATTACATTGGCATTCGTTGTAATAGGATGTTGTGTGATCCCCACAGGACGGACATTGATAACAACAGTGAACAAATCTGCAGGGTTAGCTATGCTCAATATGCAAGGTGACGCCCCGACCCCACCCGGCGTGGCTCCCCGCACAGAAAACACTCGGCGAGCTGATGGCCTTCGCTCTCCGCGGTGAGGGTCGCAGGGTGTTCCTTGGCGCCGGCAGGTTGCGCCTTCATCCTCACTCATTTCCATTCGACAGGTAGTTGGTCTTTCCCTGCTCACCCCCGAGGGAGTTCTCTATCTCCCGATACTTGTTCCACTCTCTCTGCTTCCCCTGGAGGTCCCGCCACGGCTTGGGAGCGAGTAAGCTAAGATGCTCTTGAAGGTGGAGAGGTCGCAGCCCCCAAATAAAAGCGTGGAAGGCCAGCTTATCCTGTCCAATGGCATCCAAAGTAAGGTATCCTTGGCGGGCATAAGTCCAGAGAACTTCTGGACAAGCCCCAAAATTCTCAGCTCTTCTCCTCTGACGGGTGGAGAGCTGGTTCCTGGTGTCCCCGGAGAAGAGACGGCAACCGAACCGTTGGTGCGGGGCCTTTTCTATGGCCTGGACACTAAACCGTTCCTGTGGATGGAGGTCAGTCAGGATTTGGCGGGGCTTACCTTCCAGGGTAACCTGGGTTGCCCCGGTGTCTCCAGGGACCAGTTGATGAAGGGGGCGGCGTGGGGCAGGAGGTCAAGCAATCGTCTTTGGAACCGAAGGCTCCCGGTTGGAAGGCGGCTCCTCCGAGTGTCCAAGTGTTGTTGAGCAACACGCCGAACCCCTGACTGCTCCCCTGGCAGCTCATGCTTCATCCATGATGGCTTCATTGCAGGGAACCAATTTCCCCACGAGGCATTAATAAAAGGACGAATTATTATTATTACTATTATGACCTGTGCCATCATCTACACCTGAGTGAGGTGCAGATGGTGGTTCCTCCCCGGGGTCAAACTCTGCTGGGAGGTAACTTGTGCTGATGGCGCTGATGACATTTTCCCAGTCGTGGCCACGTCTGCCGCCGGTGACAGTGAGGAGACGTTACGGGAAAACTTACCGTGCTCAACATCCGCTCTGTGGGGCCTGTTCCTGCCGTCCTCCGGGAAAGGGTCGCCGCTCCCGTTGTCCTCCAGGAAAGTGTTTCCGTGACCGCAATCCTCAACGAAAGGGTCGCTGCTCCCGGCACCGCCGCCGCTCATCTGGTCACCGCCGCCACCGATCCTCTCCAATCCTTGCCTTGCTGTTGTCGATCTTGTGGTCGCCGTCGCCAGTCCTTGCCAATCTTTGCCTCGCCGTCGCTACCGATCTTCTGGCCGCCACCGCCGATCCTCTCCGGTCCTCGCCTTGCCGTCGTCAATCTTCTCTTTGCTGCCGTCGACAATCCCGGCGTCGCCGCTGCCACAGATTTTGGAGTCGTCGCCTACGTCGATCCTCTAGTTGCCGCTGCGGCCGAATATCTTCGCACCGTGGACGCTCCACCTCACCGCTGCTCGTGAACTTCTGAGCCTGGATGCTACGGCTCCGGCAGGTCTCACTCCAGCCCTGGCAGAAGATCTCAACCTCCGTGCCTCCAAACATGGGATCGCTTTGGTTCTCAGTTCTGACACATAGTTGGCAGATTTAGGTTTTTGCAAAGTAGCAATGGGAGCGAAGGGTCGGTGCCATCAAGACGGTGCTCTTTGTAAAGATATCTATATCTACCAAACAGGGGAACCCAGGGAGGTCTTTCTCTGCGCTGACACTTTGACCGAGGGTTACAACAACTAACGGCGCAGGTGTGTGTGTCAAACATCGAGCACAACATGGTCCAACTATTCGACGTTGGAGTTTTCTAACACAGAACCGCCAGACGCTCCCGGCGGTCATCGGAACTAGCTCGGGATTCTGGGATTCCGGGTCCGTCAGGCCAGACTCCCCCTGAGCGCTACGGTGTTTCTGAACCGGTCCAAAGATAAATGCGGAGGATCGGGACGGAAACGGCAGTCGGCATAAAAATGATGTCAAAACGTAACACGCGAATGGAACCTAGGACTTGGGGACGGGATCGGCCGAGGCCCGGGTCATCCGCCGCCGGCGGAGATTATCTGATTATCTACAGGCTACTGGTTGGTCAAGGAGGGAGAGGAGGATTGCGTGTTGAGAAGCAGAGAGAAGAGAAAAGGCCGCGGAAGGCTTGGACAGCTAAACGCCCTCGGCTGGGAAACACTAAAATACGTGCTCGGCATAAATCCTTCTCTGGAGTCGATCTGAAGGTCGGTCAAAATGACGAAAAAAACGGTACGGTAACGTTTTCTCATCTAAAGCGTGCTGAAATAAAACATCAATATTAGCGTTTCAACGTGAAAAGGACCATCGAGTCCTTTTCTGTTTCTGAGGAAAACAGCAGGATGGATTATTATCTTGGATTCAAGCAAATCAAACTGGTTATCAAGGTAACCGTGTCAATCATCAGGCTAAACTCATCTCAGTGTTTGCTGCCACGGTGAACACACACACACACACACACACACACAGAGAGAGAGAGAGAGAGAGAGAGAGAGAGAGAGAGAGAGAGAGAGACCGTAATACCGGGAGTGCGGTGCGTGTGTGTGCGGGGCGTGCCTGATGCGGTCGTTACGGTAAGTGCGGGCTGCGGCGCCGGGTGTCAGAGCGGGAGCCGCGCTGGAAGCCGCCGCAGCGAGCAGGTAAACACCGCACTTTCTTTACCGTGCGTGAACGAGCGGCGCGGCTGCCGACGCGTCTGAGGGGACAGAAGGGAAGCGGGCGGCGGGACGGAGGCTTTCGGCGGCGGCGGAGCGGAAACGGCGAGCCGCCCCGCGGCGGAACCGGGTCCGGTTCTTGGGACTCGGTACGGGTGTCTGTTTCTCTCTCCCGTCAGTCGCGACGCCCTGGACCGATGCGGAGCCGCGGAGCAACAGATAGGCCCGCGCACGGAGATCGGAGGGACTTATCGATCGATCGATCGATCGATCTGATCGATTCGTCTGATATCGGGTCGATGACGCAGTGACGATGGTGTTTTGTTGGTCGGTGTTGTTTCTCTGCGGCGGCTCGGAGGGCTGATCTCCGCAGAGCCACATCCAGCCCCCTGCGGGCACTGCGGGAACAGGTCTCTGCGGCGGCGGCGGCGGCGTGTCTCCCGGTAAGGCTCGCCGTCCGCGGTGTCAAGAAGAGAACAAAAGCCGGTCGGATGTCACGGAGACGCTGAGTCATCTCGGAACCTCGGACGGTCGTCGGACGCGTGAAGCCCCGCGGACGTCACGACACGTCTGACCCGCCGCGAGGCTTCCCGCCGCGGCCCGCCAGAAAGCCTTTCCACCGGTTCCACATTTCTCTCCATCTGGAGCCGCGCTCGTTTTCACCGAAGGGGTTCCTGCCGCGCGCGGAGGCTTGTGTTGCATCTCCTTTGCATACAGGAGCCGCCACGGGTCTGATGTTCCTGCTGGAGTTTGGAAGGTGGGGAGCTCAGTCTCGGTGAGGACGGCGGGTCCGTGTTCTGGAGGGCCGGGACGCTTCGACGGCTCCCGTCGTTCCGGGAAGCCGAACGCGTCGAATCCGTGCTCATCCGATGGCAACGACACATCAGGGCGCCAATTATTGGAACGCGACGGCAAGGAAATGGCGGGCAAATTGCCTCCGGATGAGGTCGCGGTCCGGCGTGACGTCAGGAAAGGTGACCGTATCCCTTTGTCCCTTGACTCAAAGGGAAGTTGCGCCGGTGAGCCGGCGGTAGAGATGTCAAGGCCGCGATGGCGTCTTCGACGTCGTTTGAGGAGGTCGGCGTGAGAGACGGCCGTCGAGTCAAAGACGGAAAAGCGGGAGCTGATGTCGTGCGGTGGATGAGTATAAAATGTGTCTAATGGGCCGCCGTTTGACCGCCGGCGGAAGGACGCTTCTCACATTCGCCGAGGAATAACCTCTAAAACGTGGAGGTGCACTGACTCGGAATGTCACGAACCGGCGCTGAGGATCGGGGACGACGGAAGGCCTTCGACTTGGACCGACTGGCTTTTAACGAAGCAAAGCGGGGCAGGTTTCCAACGGTCCTCGGCGTCGGCGCCCGCGGAGCCGCCCGAGTTGTGACGCGCCGCGATCACACCGACAAAGCCGTCGCTTTTAATTCTAACAATGTGGGCTGAAATGGAGCAGATTAAGCCTCTAAATAATGAACAACATTGTGTTCCCTAAAAATGATGAAGCGCTGCAGAGAGGAAGTGGATGGAATCTTGCAGGTGTGAAAGTGTAGCGGCGTCCGATGGGTCAAAGTGGCAGAGTCACTTCCTCCGTGTCGCTCCGATGCCAAGTTAGATCTGAGAGCCGCCTAAAGCCGCTCTCGGCTTCGGCGCAGGCGAGATGACGATGCTACGATCCCACGGCGGGAACGGGAGGCGACCCCGAATTTCGAACGGTTCGTTCGGCGACAAATTCACAGCTTACTGTGCGAAGCAGGCGGAAGTTCTAGCAAAGGTAGGCTCCTCACTTCTACTGGCCGATAAAACCTTTTCTTTTTTCTTCTTCTCCTTCCTATTTGAGATAGCGCTGATCACTCCCTTTTAGAATCAGTGCTGCTTTTGGGGTTGCGGAGATGTGAGAGTACATGTAGATATAAACCTTGGTACGTTCCAACAGGAGTTGCATGGATTAGCACTCCTTCTCTAAATGATTTCGTCCAGCTTCCAGCGAAGGTCAGGGGAATAACCTCTTGGAATCCGATGGAAAAAGGCAGGGTTGCTTCTGGGGGCACGTTTAGAATCTGGCCAGACGCCCCCAAAATCAAACCCATGAATCAGAGGACGGAGGTGCCGACGTACTTTTGGCAAAAGGCAAGCGTCGGGTGAAATGAAAATCGCAATTCAAGCCGCCGAACGTTCATGTTTTTGTCATGAGACGATCAAAGGGCCTCCGTAAAATGTGACATTGAGTTGAGGCTCCGTCTCCTTGATGGGAAACACTCACGGCGATACACAAACAAAAAGCAAACAAGAAAATCAACCTCTTCCATTCGAATATTCTTCAGGACTATCGCCAACACGGTGACGCTCCTTCGCTCGTCCGTCAGTTGAACGAATTCGCTTCGGACCGGTTCTCGTACCGTTTCCTCGCTTGATCGTCGCCAAGATACCGTGACGTGGAAGGTGGATCTGGATCGGTGTGGCTCCTGGCGCGGTGCGGTGGTCCTGATCCCAGGAGGACTTTCACCCTCTTGTGAAATCTCCGGCACAAGCACGGCGGTCAGATGTCGGCGCGTTGATGAAATGAATGGATGTATGTCTGTGGTTCTGAGACGGCTCCTCGGTTGAGTTACACTTCTGACTTCCCACGACTGGTACTTTGGATCTTCGGTGACTGAATTGCACTTTTTTAAGTCGCTTTGGATAAAAGCGTCTGCTAAATGATTGGAATGTAAAGTGATGTAATGTAGCGGCGCGTCAACCGGTGCATTCGGAGTGGCAACGATCAAATTAGCGCTTGCTTTCAGCATGCAGCTTGAAGTAGGACTTTTTGTGAATGTTTTAAAGAAATGCGAAGTTTTTCCAAATCTTCCTCTCCACCTTTGGTCTTTTCCCTTCAGGGTCTCCACAGCCGATCCACCTTCTCCATCTCACCCTCTTCTCTGGATCCTCCTCTCTCACACCAACTACCTTCACATCCTCTCTCACTACATCCACCCATCTTCTAAGTATTTGTAAATACCGCGGCTGATTTGTCACTGATGATTGACCCTCGTTTCTGTACAAATATGGGAGGTGAATTTCTGCAATGAGTGATGTGAGTGGAGTAAGAGTTTTTCTTGTCGTTCTGCAAGCGTAGCCAGAGCAGAGCCGTATGCACGTTGTCTTATTGTCTTACATGTTGGCTCATTGACACTAATTACAGGTTTGAACTTCAACACAAATCGTCGCGCTTTGGTGAAATCGTGTCTGTAAAATATGACGGTGTCATTGTTTATAGCAGACGCAAGAAAACCAAGAGTTACAGAAACTCACAACTCTACGTAAAAATAGCGGAGTCACTAAACTCGTTTTCAGGCCACAGCAGCGTGTGTGTGTGTGTGTGCGTGTGTGTGTGTGTGTGTGTGTGTGTGGTTCCCAGTCAATACAGAGGGTCTTGGTGGTCCCAGTGAGGAGCCACCTGGCTGACGGACTGACACTCCAAACGAGTTGCAACAGATCCAAACCCAGTATCTAGCCAGCCACCCTGTGTTATATAACGCTTGGTACGGGCTGCTAAATATATAGAGGTAAAAATAAAAGCCTTTTCAGGAAGAGCAGATGTCCAATAGGTGAACAAAGATCACTCGGTACGCTGATGACTGCCGATCAGCAAGAAGCCGGGAAGAACTTTGGCCTTTCAATATTAATAAAATAATTGTCCAACGATATCAGGTGCGCTCTGACTGGCCGGACCGTCAGAAACGTGCAAAAGGTTTGCAAGTCACTTCAGTCGGACAAGATCAACTGTGAGGAGCTTCTTTAAAAGCCGTCTCCTTTTGTAAAATTGGCCACATTTGACTTTAACCCTCAGGATGTTAACCAGCAACACATTGAGGGTCGCCTTATAATTTCCCCAACGCCCAAGAAACTGATATTTTATGGGAAACTGCAGAAAAAACTTCCATTGGCGAGATCGACATCCATCCCATCAAGGCGCTCGCTTTCATAAGCATTCTCAGTCAAAGCAGAAACTGTTTTCCTTTGGTTCAGAGCTGGTGTAGCAGACATTTGGAGAGCAACGCTGCAGACTGAGCACAAAGACTCGGGTTGTTGGGAATCAGTGGGAAGCTCGCCGGCACCTCCGATGAGGTAACTGGGTCAAACTGTGGATTTGTTCCCCGACCCCGTCCGTTTGGCCGCTCCGCCGCGGCTCGCCCAAGTCGTGATCACGTTCAAAAGTGACCGTCGTGGAGTCACAGATGTTCTGCGGGCGCGGGAGACGTGAGGGTAAAGGGGTTCAACCACCTCCCGACTGACCTCAGCTTGACGGAAAAACCCCGTGATCCCGAGTCCTAGAAAGAGACTTGATGTGCTGCACGCATAGGAAGTGACCCTCTCTTCTGTCTCCGGCGCCATTAAGGGTCGCAGGTCATTCGTATGTTTAGAAGGCGTCGCCGTTTGATTTGGACAGTGGAGGAATTCACCGTGCATCGTAAAGAGAAAGACGTCCAAAAAGAAAAGACAGGAACCAACATTAGATTTAAGAACGTCAACTTGGGCTCGCGTGTCGCTTTTGCATCGAGCGAGTGTCGTTTTCACCGTCGTGACTGTTGTTTCAGTCGACTGGAGCTCCGGCAGTTCTTTTCCTGGCGCTCACGTGAATAACCAGAAGCAAATTCAAATTCAAATTTTGGAGGAGTTCTGCAACTTTGTGTTTCTCAGATGAGCGGCGCTGAACATGAGCTTGCGGATTTGATTCCCGGTTGGCGGGGGAATTGGAATAGGATGGAGAGGTTCCTCTGTGGTGAGAGCAGACAACAGGCAGAGGAACATCTAGAGAGGTGGAGGTATGCTCTGGAAAGAAGAGGAATGAAAGTTAGTTGCAGCAAGACAGAATATATGTGTGTGAATGAGAGGAACTCGGGTGGAACGGTGAGGCTACAGGGAGTGGAGATCGAGAAGCTGGAGGATCTCAGGTACTTGGGGTCAACAGTCCAGAGCGTAGGAGAGTGTGGAAAAGAGGTGAAGAGACGGTTCAAGCAGGTTGGAATGGATGGAGAAAAGTGTCAGGGGTACCAAGAGATAGAAGACTTTCAGCCAGAATGAAAGGAAAGGTGTACAAGACAGTGGTGAGACCAGCGATGATGTTTGGACTAGAAACTGTTCCAATGACCAAAAGACAGCAGGCAGAACTAGAGGTTGCAGAGATGAAGATGTTGAGGTTCTCTTTGGGAGTGACCAGGATGGAGAGGATCAGGAACGAGTCCATCAGAGGAACAGCACATGTTAGATGTTTTGGAGAGAAGGTCGGAGAAGCCAGACGGAGATGGTTGGGTCATGGACAGAGGAGGGAGAGAGAATATATTGGTAGACAGATGCTGGAATTGGAGGTCTGGAGGAAGACCAAAGAGAAGATTTATGGACGTAGTGAGAGAAGATATGAAGGTAGTTGATGTGAGAGAGGAGGATCCAGAGAATAGGGTGAGATGGAGAAAGTGGACTCGCTGTGGCGACACCTGAAGGGAAAAGCCGAAAGAAGAAGAAGAAGAAGGTTCCTCCAAACTTGATGTTCGTTCTCACTGAAGCTACGCTGAGCTTTAGTAAATAGTCTCTTGAAAGTACAATGAACTTAAAACTCAAGTGTAGACAAAGCGTCATCGCTAATATTTGACATTTTTGGCCGATGAGCAACGGTTATTAGGTTTTGAAGGGGTGTGAAGATGTCGGAGGGCGCGACGTCGGGTCAATCAGATGTGTTTAAGTTCACGCTGACGGATCATCATGGTCAGCGCATCCTGATGAACCTTTTGGAAACACAGAGGTTGTGTTTGCGTAGATCATGTGAGAGTTGAGTGACGCCTCCCTGCAGTCCACCGCTCCATTTTGCGATCGTCGTCGGTCAAAGCGAAACTGAGGACGAACTTCACCCAGAGCCATTCTGAGATTTGGAAAAGACCAACCAAAGTAAGGCTGGTCCCGGTCCTTTCAGTGCCGCCTAAAAGCCGGCGGTTTCAGGAAAGTCAGTGGGGTACTGTAGCGTCTGGATCCGACTAGATATGACGCGCCGTCATTCTAAGCGCCAATTAGTGGCCTTTTTTCGTCCTTTCTCGACTCCACGCCCTCAAACATAACAAGCGCAGCCCCCCGGGTCCGTCGACTTCATTTCCTGAAAGACGTTACATCACGCCAGCAAAACGTTTAGCGTGAAATAAGTTTGGGCTTTATCATTAACATGGGAGGCATCGCTGCAAAGTGTTTTTTTGCGGAATTTGCCAAATGGGAATGAAATGGCGGATAATTAATCTCCTGACGAACAACTGGAGACATAATGGAGTCACTGTGGGAGCGCGATAAAGTACTTGCAGCTTCTGGCGTAAAAAAAGGTAGCATCAAAAATGGAGCAGCAGGGGTGAAGCCATCCAATCATCTGATGATTTGTGTCGATAGACGATGCAAAACTCATGCTTTGATGTCTTCGTGACAGAGTTTCGACGTATTTCCTAAAATGCGTTTGAAATTCAAATTCTTGATTCCACTTTTTTAATCGGAGGTCCGTGAGTCAATAACCCACGCGGGAAAAACTGGAAAAACCACCTTATCGGTTTCTGTCCGTCACTGCTGTGCATCTCGCTGAGTCTTCCTCGTCCGTCGGCAGACGCTAAAACATCAAATATCTCTTTGCTTTGCTTTTAATTGCAGTATTTGGGACAAAAGGACAAACCATGACACGGTTTGGATCTGACAGATTTGGGACTAAGTGACGACTTCAGTTGCCGTGTAACTTTGCGTTTCCTGTTATTTGCTTTTAACGCTCATGCGTATCTTCTGAAACGTCTCGACCGAGGCGTTCGCAGATGAAAATATCCAGATTGTAATCCCGCCGGTCCAATAAAACAAAGTCTCGCTTTGTAAGAAATAGAAGAGGAATCAAGCGAGCCGCTCCGGAGCTTGTTTTCAAGTAATCGTTCAAGTAAAAACTGTTTTTGCATGGTTTTGTCCTCTTCGCTATCGGCGTCAAGAAGCAACACGAGACAGGCGAGGAGACGACGGCGGCGGCGGCGGCGGCGGCAGTAACATGTGTCTGCTTCAGATGTTGGTGGAGTCCTTCAGGATATCAGGCAACTTTCAGCCACGTCTGCCTGTCATTCAGTGACAAACATCAATCGCGGTCGTTTCCATCTTTTTGTCACTGTATATCACGTCACACAGCACATATCCAGGGAAGCTCTTTTACCGGCTAAACGACAGAAATGCATTTTGACTAGAAGGTCATCAGCTCAGGCAGACCCAGGGAACCCTCGCGGGCCGAACCCGGTAGCAAGAGTTGCTCGGCCGACAAAATCATCGGAGTTTTTCTCTTAATTCTTCAGATGAGAATCGGCGCGTCGTCCCGATCGGATTGTATCGAGTGTCGAGCAGCCGAGAAGTTCTACTGGCCCTCGCTGGTATGTGAAGGATTCACGGGACGATAAAAGGGAACGGTCAAGCTGTGCAGGGTGATTACTGGCGCCGCACCTTCATGAGGTCACCCGTCACACAGTGTTTGTCAGATCCTGCTCTGCGGGACGGTGCTTCTGTTTTCTCCTTGCGTTCACCACGTCATAGATAATCTATTTCTTTTGAAATCTCCGAGCAATGACCCAATGTTCACTGGCCCACGTGCGTGAGATTCTCTGTTTCGTGGTTCCCATGGATTCTCCTATCAGGTTTGACGGTTTATAGCCGATGCCTGTATTTTGGTGTGCAGTCCATGAGCGCGTTTCACCCGTTGGAAAGCTCCTCTTTGGTCTTTGGTGAGCCGAGATGCGCGGACACATTGTCGGTGAATGTTTTGCCTGTGAAGCGTCTGTGCAGACCGAGAGGTAAATCTCAGTTTCAGGGAGGAAAGCTATGGTTTCTCTGCACCCGGAGATGGAGAAGATCGCACACATTGTGAATAGAATCAAGGAATTAACAAATGATTTATAGGAATCAAACAACTCTACTTTTAGAGTCTTCTTGACTGATTGAAAAAAAGGTCTTCAAATGAAACCATTAGTTGACTCAAATCATATGAAGAGACTAATCCCTTGGTTGAACTGATCCATGAAACAGGACATGCCACCTCCACTTGAAAATAGCAGATACAACCTCCATTTCGAGGGACTAAATCTCCCTGGCGACATCATTTTCTTGACAAGACTGATCCTATCAAGGAAGGGGATGAAAACTCATAGATTTGAATTTTCTCTCCTGAAGATTTTCTGAATTTTTTGTTCCTTTTGGATGGAAACCCAACAACTTTGTATATGGTACACAAGCACACGACTGGGTGACGAGAGAGGAACTCTGGTATTGCATGAGGAAATCTGGAGTGGCAGAGAAGTATGTTAGATTGGTGCAGGACATGTATGCTCGCTGTGAGACACTGGTACGGTGTGCTGTAGGCGTAACAGAGAAGTTCAAGGTGGAGGTGGGACTCCATCAAGGATCAGCTCTGAGACCCTTCTCGTTCGCAATGGTGATGGACAGGCTGACAGATGAGGTTAGACAGGAATCTCCATGGACCATGATGTTTGCGGATGACATTGTGATCTGTAGTGAGAGCAGACAACAGGTAGAGGAACATCTAGAGAGGTGGAGGTATGCTCTGGAAAGGAGAGGAATGAAAGTTAGTCGCTGCAAGACAGAATATATGTGTGTGAATGAGAGGAACCCGGGTGGAACGGTGAGGCTACAGGGAGTGGAGATCAAGAAGCTGGAGGATTTTTGGTACTTGGGGTCAACAGTCCAGAGCGTAGGAGAGTGTGGAAAAGAGGTGAAGAGATGGGTTCAAGCAGGTTGGAATGGGTGGAGAAAAGTGTCAGGGGTACCAAGAGATAGAAGACTTTCAGCCAGAATAAAAGGAAAGGTGTACAAGTCAGTGGTGAGACCAGCGATGATGTTTGGACTAGAAACTGTTCCAGTGACCAAAAGACAGCAGGCAGAACTAGAGGTTGCAGAGATGAAGACGTTGAGGTTCTCTTTGGGAGTGACCAGGATGGAGAGGATCAGGAATGAGTCTATCAGATGAACAGCACATGTTAGATGTTTTGGAGAGAAGGTCAGAGAAGCCAGACGGAGATGGTTGGGTCATGGACAGAGGAGGGAGAGAGAATATATTGGTTGGAGCTGCCAGGCAAGAGGTCTGGAGGAAGACCAAAGAGAAGATTTATGGACGTAGTGAGAGAAGATATGAAGGTAGTTGATGTGAGAGAGGAGGATCCAGAGAATAGGGTCAGATGGAGAAAGTGGATTCTCTGTGGAGACCCTGAAAGGAAAAGCCAAAGGGAGAAGAAGAAGAAGCAGAAGACATTGTGCTATACAGACAAACAGACTCTCCATCTTGTGATTAAGACTTGCGGATGTGCAGCTTCTGGGAATCCATGAGAACGTTTTGTCAATCAAGGTATCATAATCCAGCAGTCACGTAGAACTCAGGTAACTAACATGCGCCTGGCAAGGTTTCCACCGGAGTCAACCTGGCACGGCTCAGCTTTAGCTTCATTGGCTGCACGTCATCGTCTCGTAAGCGGTTTTATCAAGTGCGGCGGCGCGTCAGCCCGCGGCCGCACGCCGCCACGCAACCGCTAGAAAACCTTTCAGCGTGTTGGGGTTCGTCCCTTCCTAACGAGAACAAACAGTTCAACACAGCGAACGTGAAATTGAAGGGCAGTGCGGCTCCCGGTCGTGACTCACTGCCGTCGCAGCCTCGGAACAATTACGTCCTCCATCACGTCGGTGCAGCATTTTAATATTCCTGCTCTCGTCTGCTATCTGGCTCCGCTAATGGCTTTTCTTGATGGACTTCAGAGGTTGATGTGCCGCCGGTGAAGGCGTGAGGCACCGACCGGAGCACCGGGGGATCCTGATCCGTCGGGTGTTTTCTGAACAAAAAGCAAAAGACGCACCTGAATTAAAAGTTGATGTCATCACATCAAAAGAGGTATTTAAACAAACAGATTCAACACGACACAAGTTCAGATAATGTTTGTTTTCTCAAAAAGTGCGGATTTGAGGTCATTTCTGTTTCTGTAAGTCGCTTTTTTTTTTTTTTTTCCTTATTTCCTGTGATTTTTACTGGGATTGTTGGAAAGAAAAATGCAGAGATAATTTGGAAAATGAACGAAAAAAAAAGAGATTGCGATCAAACCTTTAGCTGTTTTATTAGAAACCAGGCAATCTGTATCAGAAAGTTGAATGTTTGTCCGCTCCAGACGAGCCCAGCGTACGATGTAAATGGTAGTTATTCAGTAGCACCTAGATTTTAAAATACGACGTGCGAGTGCCGCGGGTATCTTTTAAAGGGTTGGAAATGTCTAGGGTTCTATTGTAAGTGGCTTTGGATAAAAGCGTCTGCCAAATGCAATGTAAAGTAAAGTAAAATGTTGTAGCTTTTCAAGCTAAACATCAGTGTGTTGGCGCGTCCATGAACGCCGCGCTGGATCCGCGTGGCGAGGATTCCTGGCCCGGCGGCGCCGAGCATGCCGGGCCTTCCTGTCCGCCGCCATGTTCTGGAAAGTACCACCAGACGCTTTGCGGAGCGTGTTTGATCTGCGGTTGTGAACCTGGTGAAGGTCTGTGGGAATTCAGAGCTTAAAAGCTTGCAAACTAGACATGAGAAGAGAACATGAAATATTCCCCCAGCCTTTTGAAGCACCGCATTTCATCTTTTCAGCGCCGGTCTTCGGGGAAGGAAGCGGTCCTTTCTGCGTTGCGTAATAAACGCCAGCACCCACTTGCGTGCACGCGGAACAAAAGACCTAAAAACACGTAACATATGTTCACATCCGAGCCTCCGAAGGATGAGCCAACGGCTTTTACACCTGCGAGCTTATTAACCCGGTGACCTTCCGTGTCGAGCGAGAAAGAAGTCTGATTTTTATTGAAAGGAGATCCTCCTCCGCAGCGCCGTCGCCTTCCACTTGCATCATAGCGCACGTCACATCGCCGACGCCGTCAGGGATTGTCAGCGATTACATGACATTACATCCCAGTCATTGAGCAGACGCTTTTATCCAAAGAGACTTACAAAAATTGCAATTCAATAACCGAAAATCCAAAGTACCAGTAGTCGTTATTCAGAAGTCACCACTCTGCCAAATCTTCTTCTTCTTCTTTCGGCTTTTCCCGTCAGGGGTCGCCACAGCGAGTCAACTTTCTCACCACTCTGCCAAATAACCATCTCAAAACCCTATACATACATAAATATACTGCTCAAAAAAATCAAGGGAACACTTGAACAACACAATGTAACTCCAAGTCAATCCCACTTGTGTGAAATCATAGTGTCCACTCAGGAAGCAACACAGATTCATTTGGACTTGTTTTAAGGACATTACATCAAAGTTGGATCAGCCTGGAGTTTGTTTTTACACTTTAATTTGGAGTGTGATTCCTAATCCAGACCTCCATGGGTTGATACAATTGATTTCCATGGATCGTTTTGGTGTGATTTTGTTGTCAGCACATTCAACTGTGTAAAGAGCAAAGTATTTCATAAGAATATCTCATTCATTTAGATCTAGGATGTGTTTTTTAAGTGTTCCCTTTATTTTTTGGAGCAGTGTATATTCATTTCTTCTGTTTTTTTTTTTGGGTGGGGGTCTAAGTGTGATTAGCGTGGTAGTTCTTGGTGAAGAGGTACGTTTTCAGCTCACGGCGGAAGATGGGCAGTGACCTCGCTGTTCTGACCTTTTACGGGAGTTTTTTCCACCACCGAGGAGCCGAGACCGAGAAGAGCCGAGACCGGTTGGATCGGCGGATCGGAGGGGACGGGTAGGGACGTTGCTTTACCATATCCTGGAGATCTCGGACTCCTCGGGTCTTGGACTTGATGTGGCGGCAACCGGGAGCCGGTGAAGGGTCAGAAGAAGGGGAGTGTGAGGGAGAATTTGGGACGGTGGAACACCAGGCGGGCTGACGCTTTCTGAAGAAGCTCCAGAGGCCTGATGGTCACCGGCAAGGAGGGAGGTGCAGTCGTCTGGACCAGAGATGACTCGAGCCTGGATGAGTATCTGCGCCTTGTACTCCGTGAGGAATCTGTGAACCTTCCTGATGTTGAGAAGGAGGAAGTTGCAGGAACGTGCGACCGCTGCGACGTTCGCTGAGAACGACAGTTGGTCGTCCAGGACCACACCGGGGTTTCTCGCCGTGGCGGTCGTCCTTACCGCGGTGTTGTCGATGGCGAAGGCCAGACAGCCTTTCCTCGGAGGAGGAGCGGCTCAGTCTTGTCTAGGTAGAGCTTCAGGTGGTTGGTCGCCATCCAATCCGAGATGTGATGTTTCCACCCGTGTGTCGGACGGGGGGAAGGACAGGATCAGCCGCGTGTCGTCATCGAATCCCAGCGAAGTGTTTGTGCGTGAGCTTCTTTCTCCTGCAACCTGAAGGCCGGCTCTTCGGCGGGAGGGGCGGCAGCTGCCCTCTCTTAGGATTTAATCTTTGGCCATCTGCTCTTGCCAAACCCTATTTTGATCAACCCCCTCTCACGCGGCGTGCGACACCTCGCAGGGCTGCAGCCGAGCGGCGCCGTCGGTCGCGGCGCTCGTTACGTAAGTGGCAAAAACATTGGATGATTCCGGAAGAGCCCGTTTCTTCATTGTTCTGAAGTGACGTCTTTATACCAGCGGGTAAAAGTAACTTCTAAAATACGGCAGTTTCATTGATGTATTAAAAAAGCAAAACAACATTTCAAGATATATGACCTATATCTGCTTGTCAGTCACCGTTTTAAGTCTCCCTTTTAAATAAAAAATATGTTATTATTTCATTATTATTTAACTTTCACACGGACCGTTGATGAGAAGCTTGAATGATGAGCAACTACATTTCATTCATCTGCTCTTCTTCTGCTCTGCAATAAGGATGGGGCTTTGGCTTCAAAGGTTTTATTTGCTTAAATCACCGGCTAAAATATAACCGGATGAAATGATTTTGGTGCCAGGAGGAGCACAGCCACTTACAGTAATGAATCTCTATTTCAGAAAAAAAAACTCAATTTTGCAATGTTCAATTACCTTCATAATATATTAGTCTTAATGCTATTAAAGTCTGTCTCATCGCCAGCTCAGCCATTTTTAACCAGATTTGCACGCTAAACGTGACTCATGTTTTCTATGTAATCACAGTTACTACTTCATAGACACCCAGTGGAGAAACTACTTTTCTATTTTTGTATTCGTATATTTTGTGACTTTATGGCTCTTGCAGCCTGTTTTTGTTTGTAAAAGGGAATCAAAATCTCTAATTTAATGACAGCAATGTACCAGAACCCGAGGCCGGATGGACGTGTATATTTATTTAGTTTTAGCGATGGCAGGACTCAGTCTCACAAGGATGTCATCCGATTATTGTCGCTATTTTTCAACAAAAACATTGCATATTGTCGTAATGCGCACCCACGCACATATATGTATATACGTGTGTGTGTGTCTTGTGTATCGAGGGGGAAATTAACGTAGGCAGTTTTGTTCTTAACGCATTGCGGTTCTAGCCGTTACAGCGGCGGGCACACACTCCGAGGAGCCGGATCAACTTATTCCGTTATTCGCATCCAAGTGACATTTTACACCTCCGTCCAAGATAACGGCAATCTGGCGAGCTGCATCTGGAAAGCGTCTCGAGTCACGCGTTATCAGAATTCCAATAAATATCAGTTTTTAAAAAGGGGCGCGCTGATTTCGAGGCCTTCCTCTTACATGAGTGGCGGACGGGGGTCGAGGTTGGAAGGTCCCGGCGGGAGGCTCAGAGGGCCAAAGAGGACAGGAAGTTGTTTGGCGTGCCAGAGGAGGAGGCAGGTGATTGGCTGAGCTGACCCCTGAAGGAAAAGCAGACTTTCAGCGACGCTCGCAGCCGTACAAAGCTGTTTTTCAGGGTGAGGATGGCGACGGTGAGCCGGGTGGTTCTTCTGGTTGAACGTCCAGGTATTTTAGCTTCTGAGCCGCTGTCCTTCCTGACCCGGCTTGCACTTGTGATATGGAAATGCAAAGCTCGGTAACTGGCGTTTATATTTTGTGTCATTTGTTATTTCGTGGACAGCACGGACACTTCTAGGTGCGCGGATGAATTTTGGATTGTATGCATAATGTTTCCGTTTTTGCATTCCAGAATGGAGAAAGTCACAGATTTCACAGTCAGGATTGAACAGCAACTATTTCCACGGATAAATTCAATGAAGAAGGTTCATTACATTTTTTTAAACTAAACGGCAAAAAATGTATCTTAGAATGTGATTACATGTAAATGAGGCACTTGCAGGGAAAAGACGAAAAAGGCTTAATTGCGACTTCTTTTTTTCTCTAATCACGGTCTTTTCTATCTTCCGTCTTTCTGCCCGCGTGCCTTTGAGCAAAAACACACACTGAAAATCCCGGAGGGCGAAAGTAAAATCCCGGCCAAGAAGCACAAACAGTACAGCGGTTATTAGGTTAGCCGGATTAGCCGATAGTTTATATACTATTACCAGACGCTGCTAACTTTCCCAACAAAAGGAATTACAGGATTATAAAAACCAAGGTGGGGATTAATTTGCAGGCAGATCACACACACACACACACACACACACACACACACACACACACACACACACACACACGCCCACACAAAATGGGCTACTGCAGGAAGGCTTTGTCTTTCGGGTAGCTTCTTGGTAGTTGGGAGAAGCTGAAATGAGGCTAGAAGAAAAATGTAAATGCTCCTGTGAGATTTATTTTCATTTTGAAGCCCCCCCCCCCTCTGCCCCCCCCCCCCCCTGCCCCCCCGCCTCTTCCTGACTGATTAGAATTGATCTGTCCAAGTCACACATATGAATTAGCAAAGAGAACAACATACGTCTCGCCTGACATGAGGTTTTGCTGCCGGTAGCCTGGTAGATCCCTTTGGCCGGACCAGGAGGAAAACCTGACGTTGGCCAACATTTCAAAGGCTGTTTTTATGATATATTATATGACCTATTTTTTGTCCGTGCTAATTTAGGTAGCGAAGGGAAAGCAATGAGTCCGTCCGATCCTCCCTTCTGCGTCGTGTGTTTACATGGCTAGAAACTACTGGAGTCACTCGCTTGCTTCTGTTGAATCCACCTTTTTTCCCCTCTGTTGATTCGGGCAAATAAATGGGATGGAAAATTACAAGCGGGGTCAAGATGTTCCGCGACCTCAGCCGTTAGATGCTGTTTGTGCTAATTGGGTTGTACGTCATGATGGCGTGTGAAGGCGCTGCGCCGCTAGCCGGGGGAGGGGACGCCGCGCCGACAGATGCTAATGGTTTATTGTACCTCTGGGTTCCACGGATGCGCTTTATCCTGCCGCCGCCTTCTCAAGGAAGCCGTCTCACGAATCCCTTCCGACGGTCACCGGGACCGCTTGGCACGCCCGTCCTCGAAATGTTTCAGGAAAAGCCGTAAAGCTGTCAAAATGTCAAGATGGATGTGACGTCACGTCCTTCCATTTCGCCCTTTATCTTGTGAACGTTTGTCTCGGGTGTATTTTTTTGGGTGTCTCGCGGCACAAATGGCATTAAAAATAACGTCTGGGATTGTTTGTTGAAAACAGGAAATGGCTCGGTTCAGAACGAACATATAACGCAGATGATTACAGTTGGACCTGGTTTCCTGTCGAAGACCTCATCTAAGTCCTACTCAGGACTGGATTTGGTCGGCACGGCAATCAAGATGTGATTGCCGTGCCAGCGCAGCGGGTTCACCTTCAAGATGCGGCCGCTCAGGTTCAGATGTCTTTCTCATCGCTTCGCTCGCTCTCGTAGATCCAAAGCCCTTCCTTTAAACTCAACACTCGCCTCTCCATTTCATTTCCTTGAAATCCAGCATAAAACTTACACAATGCCTTCAGTTAAAAAGAGTTATGCTGGGTTTCTAGAAGAAAACATTCAGCCAAAAACGAGGCTCTTTCTTGTACATTCACAAATACTGTATGTCCTTTAGCTGGAAGGCAAAGGAACTCTGTCGGGGTGAGCTCGCTAAGTCTGTCGGCTCGAATAAACGCGATGATTATATTTGCCATAAATGAGTCGGTTGGTTCTTGCTTCTTCCGAGCAGTTTGGTATTACATTATGTTTTTGCCAGTCCTATCATTTTGCCTGATTTCCATCGCATCGCTCATCCTTAGAAACGAGTAAACGTTTAAATTAAGGGGGTGGAAAGATCATTATGAGTGTTTAATAAAAAACAATACAACATTTGCAGCCCAGTCGGTCCGTCTGGCCTTCCTCCGTTCCCTTTCATTGCCCCCACGCTTTCTGCACTTCTTAAATATCCTGCTGTCACGAGTCGCGGTCGCGTGACGTATCCGTGTTTCTTCCAGTAACTGCGGCGTCGTTGCTTCATTGTTCCCATGTCTTCGCTCGGGCGCCCAGAGAATCCTCGCCGCTCCGCACTTGTTATCGGCAGCCGTTGAAAAATGATTAAAAAAAAAAAAAAAAAAAAAGTCTCCCTCTGTTATGAAACGTTGCTTAGGCTGAATCAGCTAATGTGGTTATCAGTTGCCATGGAGACTACCGGAGTTGGGTGTTGCTGTGGAAACAGGCTGCTCATCACCACCTACGGCAAACCCCCAGCGGTCCCCCGAGCCTCGCCGCGGCTCACGGACACGCTCCGAAACGCACAAACGCTCCGAAACGCACAAACGCGCCAATAAAAACCAGGAGGACGGCTTTTTTTTTGTCAGGTGTCAGTTATGAATTGTCTCAGGCTTTATTATTTTGTACAGTTTTATTTAAACTGCACAGATGGACAGAAATACCCGACGCTCACGTAACAGCCCGGGGGAGGATGATTCATCGGTCAACGGCGCCGGATTAGTCGGACCCGGCCCCTGGAGTCCACCTCGGCTGTGTTCGGACTGGTTTTCTACCACAGTTCTAACGGACCACAAGCCCGGCGCTCGTCGAAATGATTCATTTTTACATTCTTCAACCAAGAGGCGGGGCCAGCGTCACTGTGAGCAGCCTAAAACCTCCACATTAGTGCGACCGTCCTCCTCAGCCGGCTGAACGTCGGTTTAATCCGATCCCGGCGCCGCCACGAATCACGTGAATAAGATGAAAGAAACAGCCTTCGCGAGGTTGAAAACACGCAGAGCGCCGCTGGAACTGGAAGCCCCGTTTAAAATCACTGTGTTTCAGTAGCTGCTGATGCTGCCTGATCAGATGGATTTCATAAATGAAGCTTCTCTCGTGTTCGTAGTCGAGGTGGTCCGTTTTGTTTTCTTTCCTGGCCGTTGGTGTCAAAGGTCTCAGCAGCCGTGAACGGACTCACCACAGGATTTCTGTCTCATCCATCCAGAATATGTACCTGCCATGAGAGCAGCTCCATCACGGATCAATGGAGAATTCTCCATCGATTCTCCATTACACGATCTTCTTCTTCTTCTTATGGCTTTCCCCTTCAGGTGTCGCCACAGCGAGTCAACCTTCTCCATCTAACCCTATTCTCTGGATCCTCCTCTCTCACACCAACTACCTTCATATCTTCTCTCTCTACGTCCATAAATCTTCTCTTTGGTCTTCCTCCAGACCTCATGCCTGGCAGCTTCACCTTCAGCAACCTTCTACCCAGATCTTCATCATGGTTTGGACATGAACACTCCTTTGTTCATGTCCAAAACATCTCAATCATCACTTTGTCTCGGTCATACATGTCCTGCACCCCTGTGACAGATTCTTCTTCTTCTTTCGGTTTTTCCCTTCAGGTGTCGCCACAGCGAGTCCACTTTCTCCATCTCACCCTATTCTCTGGATCCTCCTCTCTCACACCAACTCCCCTTCATATCTTCTCTCTCTACGTCCATAAATCTTCTCTTTGGTCTTCCTCCAGACCTCTTGCCTGGCAGCTCCAACCAATATATTCTCTCTCCCTCCTCTGTCCATGACCCAACCATCTCCGTCTGGCTTCTCCGACCTTCTCTCCAAAACATCTAACATGTGCTGTCCCTCTGATGGACTCATTCCTGATCCTCTCCATCCTGGTCACTCCCAAAGAGAACCTCAACATCTTCATCTCTGCAACCTCTAGTTCTGCCTGCTGTCTTTTGGTCATTGGAACAGTTTCTAGTCCAAACATCATCGCTGGTCTCACCACTGTGGTTATTGGATGGCAGGAAAAGCAGTGGAGCGAGCGGGTTTCAGTGCTTCTCCTGAGGTTTTCCCAGAAGACCTCGGCGGCGCTGAGTTAGCACGCTGGAGGAGGAAGGACCCCGAAGCCGCCGTAGCAGCTCATTTGCATTCACAGCCGTGCTCATCGTGCCGCCGACGTTTAGTTTACCGACTAATCGCAGGTTTTATCCCATAATGGGAATCTCAGAACTCGGCACATCATCCGAACGTCTCTTTTTTTTGCAAAGTTTTAATCGGAAAGCAAGGCTCCAGATTAGACCCAGAAACCTAAATGAAAATTGAAACATCCTTTATTAACTTCAAGAAGACCCTGGACAGAACTCATAGGCTTTATTATTCGGATCACAAAAACGTTATCTAATTACTTTGCAGGCTAAAACAATTTGACTTTGCTCAACTTTGCTGGTGTTTTAGCAGCGTTTCCACATTGAGATGGAGAAGGAAACCACAGCATCACACAGCAGGCAAAGGTGATTATTAATTCAACAGCGGTTGTGCTGTAGCTGCTGTAGCTCACTGTTTCACTGCTCCCTAGATAGATGCTGCTGTGATAGTGATTCTATCTCACACACACACACACACACACACACACACACACACACACACACACACACTGCCTGGGGTCAACAGGATTCTGCAGCGCGCCTCCTGTCAATGAAACCTAAAAGCTGTATTTTATTGTGTTTGCATATGCAGAAGGCTTTCAATGTCAGATGGTGAAACTGTTATTTTCTATGATGCTCAGTCTGATTGCAGAAAAACTGTTCGCTCATCCTAAACACTGATTTACTTCTCATCCACTGAAGACACTGAAATCACGTCTTAGAATCGCGTGACTTAAAATATAGATATATATGTCACTTTTAATGAATAACGAGAAACGTGGGTTCACTCTTTGCTTCCCTTTGTTGTCCTGACAGCGAACGCTGTGAGCTATTCCAGCGTAACGAGCGAGTATCATTTGTGTATCAGCAGTTTCGGTGTGTTTGTGAGAGAAGCCGGTGTTCATTAGCCGGCTAGTAATGAGCACCGCTGTTTATTTTGCAGCTCACTTGGGCTCCTGACAGCGAAACACCGGCCGCTCTGTTTAAACTGCGTCCACATATAAACCTGAACACTTTGCACGGATCATTTATGCAAATAAATCATCGGTGGCATCTTAAGGTGCCTTTTAGATATCTTTGCAACAAACGACTCGTCAGCACAACAGCGGCCCTTCCTGCGTTTCTGGTGTGTTTTAAGTTCCTTTCATGAAGCGAGAGTTCCTGCGTGACACGAGGCGCACCGATCGGCGGCCGTTCATACAAAACGTACATCTTACTCGCAGGTCAAGTCGCCTCCGATTGCGGCCGTCGTGAATCGTTTTGCGTATCTTTATCAACAAGCGCCGTCGGCCCATTGCAGAGACAGGGAAACCTACACTGAAGTGCACTCGCCACAAAAACCTTTACGATTATGGACCGGTACGTTTGCAAGATGGATGTCAAATCTGAAAGGGTGGATCCTCGTGCCGTCGTGTACACAAAGAGCTCCACCGCGGCATATTTAGCGTGAAGCTAAACTCCCAGGACTAAAACCCATCATCTGAGTGGCAAAACCGATCCGAATAAATCCGATTTTCAGTATCCCATCTCACTATGACACGTAGCGGCGCTCCTGCTGAAGACAGCCATTGTTTTGGCATCGGAAGAAGCCGAAGTCCACCGGACGAAGGACCGGCGGACTCGCCCGTCCGAGGAACTCGGAATCCCTCAGACACAAACGCGGTTGCCTTGGAAAACAGAACTCAATATGAATACACGGGAATACTCTTGCTTAAAGAGCCGGGCAGTTTGCACATGCCAAACTGCACCCCAAACAACCATTGCTTCATTATTTGTCCCCGAGGAAATTTCTGGATGGCTTGGATTGTGCACAGAGGACTCTCTCAGACCCTGCCGGAATTCATTGCTTCTGTCTCTCGGAAGTTTCACAGATCGGTGCCAAAGATCGATCCCTTAATGAAAAGCCCGTCGAGAGAATACGATTAACACGTTTGCTTTTTAATTTCACCTTTGGGAAGCCTATTGTATTAAGTGGATGTATATACTCACACACATATACATATGTATATACCCTTGTTTTTTTCGCGGGGGTTACGTTCCAAAAAGAGCCCTTGATAGGCAAAATCCGTGAAGTAGAAACCTTTATTTTTTTTACAATTATTATACAGTTAATGCAGTCATGAATCCGCAGAGCTAATGCAGACTCCGTCCTCACCACGGTCTTGTTGCGGACAGTTGCAACCCTTTTTGCATCCTTATTAAAACTTATCGCTGCTGTCGTCCTTAGGTTTTTTTCTTCCTTCTTTATGGAACGAGCGGAAGATTCATTCATTCTGTAATGCTGACCTGCAGCCGCATAGCTTTTACCTTCCCTTAGCATGTCCAGAAGTTTAGCTTTATCTGCCATAGATAGCATCTTCCTGCTGCAGGTGCTTTTGTCGCTCCAGAGTGTTTTGTCAACATGATGGGTTTTAGAAAAACTCCAAATTGCGAGAGAATTTGCACGTACGTCATGTAAATTTGTCAAGCTGTTTTACGTACGTGCACATATTAAACTGCAACGTTATTGACGCACAGGTAGAGAAGAAGCGGAGTGACTTTTTAGCCAATCAGAATGCAGAACACAATGCACCATGCAAATCCAGGAAGTAGCGAAACCGTGAAAAGTAAACCGCGTTATAGCGAGGGATCACTGTATACACAATATACACACACATATATATGTATATATATATATATATATAGAAAGGCAGTAAAAAGGCTCAGGGTGGGAGAGGTGCAGCCAAATATGTCCAGCTTTGAGACAGATATAACAGAAGGTTCTAGTGAATCAAAATAACAGCAGAAATCCTATATGTTGCTGCGTGTCACCTGTGTGCTCAGCACAAATGTCAGCCGTGCTCTTTGGCGTGGGTTTTGCACGACTCGTGTCAGAAAATCAGCTGTCCAGCCGAACACGGCAGCCCGAAAAACTAATAAAACATGACTTGGTGTTGAACGTCAGAGATGTGAGATGTGGCGGTAAAAACTTTTATAAGGTCATTTACAGCTTTGACTTACTTTTGAAAACACTTCGATCCATCCATCCGTCCATCCGTCCATCCATCCATCTTATGCCTAATGGTCACGGCCTCCAGTGTCAGTGTTTTGCTTCAGGTGTGTGGCTGTAGCTTAGCTTAGCTTAGCTTAGCTTAGCGGTCTTCTTTGAGGTGTGAATGGACATGAATGCATTTTCTCCAGCCATTTATCCTCTGAATATTGACCTTGTCCGACTTCCCTTTCACCCCAAACCTTTTCTCATGCAACACGAGACTGTTTTCAGGACGGGACACTATGGAGAAAACTAGCATACTGGCGATGCCAGCCTCTTAGCAGAACATTTAACAAGCCATGTAAGAAAAACATCCGTTGATAAGAGAAATATAACAGAAATCCTACAGTTTGGGACGGAAGTGTGAGGCGACGCCGAGGTTTTGATGGAGCTCAGTCTTTTCCCTGTATTTTGTCGCGACCAAAAACTGTTGGGGAGGCTTGCGGGATAAAGATGTCGACCGCTGCGTTCCAGGATGAGCGACACTATATTTGTTCGAGGAAATTAGCTTTGAGAAAGAAAGCTGTTGATGAATTAGGAACGCTGATACAATGAAGACAATGTTCTTGTTGCTTAACGCCGCATATCTTACGCGTCTGTCCCAGAACGGACATGTGGAACACGCTTCCTCCGGGGCTCGTCTTCAGGTTTTTTTTACTTTACCGGAGTCAAGGGTCTGGAGAGGCAGCGCGGATCTTAAAGGGCCCGCCGGGCCGGCTCATTTCTGGGGATTTCGGGTCGTGCAGATAAACTCCGCTTGGCTGTTGCCCGGATGATGACGGTCCGCTTTGACTCCTGCTCATGTTTGACCAGGATGAGAAAATGGAGATTGCTTTTTATTTATTGAGAGAAACATGAATGGCGGCTGAGGAGGCGTCCGGGGCGTCGGCCCGGATGTCCTCGCACCATGAAGATCTGCGTCCTTCTGCCGCCTCCCGGTCTGCAGATCTGGTCGGCAGGAGGAAGAAACCAACGAGAAAAGGGGCAGAACTGTCCAGCAGCTCAAGCGGTTGTCAAACCGGCCACGTCCGACACGGCTCGCAAGCGTCGTCGGTGTAAACGATGTTTCCGAATTTTGCAGGCGGATGCTCACCTGTTTTGGGGAATCTGTCGTCTTTGTCACCGCGGCGATTGTCGGTGCAAATGAAGCCAAAAGGTGTGCGCACGTGGTTTCTACCCAGTGGTGCCGGATACCTTGCGGACAAAGATCCGTGTCTGCTAAGAAACACGACGGCTCACATTATTTGACAGTAAATCGCTGACCTGTTTTCGTGACGAGTTAAATACCGAAGAAATTCCGATGGTTCTGAAATGGTACTTTTTCTCCTGTTGCGTCCACGCAAGCGGTAGCAGGTTAAGCATGGAGAAAGAGAACGTCATGGTGAGACGGCAGGTCTTTGGCCACCTGGATGAAAGCATCTGCCACTCCCTGCTGGAGAACACGTTTCATACCGCACGGGTTATTGTCCTGACACATCGGCCGAGCACGATGTACGTAGCCTCATTCTTTGTCAAACGACGACCGGGGTTTTCAGACGTGTCTCGTGTGAGTCGCCGTTGTGTCTTAAAGGTCAGTCCATCTCCTGCGGGACGGCTAGCTATGAGGCTAACCCTTTCCTTGGAGGTCTGCAGGAAATGTACGATTTCATCGAAAGGCTCATGCGGCGACGACGCAGAACGTGGCTGGACTCTCCAGGTCCGTTAGCTTCCCGCTCCGGACCGCAGAAGCCGGCGCCTGCTGCTCTGTGTTCATGTTATTGTGGCAACTGGACTTTGCTCAGTTTCTTCGTGAGGTTCCACCTCTTCTCCGAGAGTTAAGAGGGGGGTCGGGGTCGGGCTCTCTCATTGGTCGGGGTTTCATAGGGTTCGTTGGCTAACGTTATGCGTCGTTTGGTAGCGCTCGCTCTGAATGATGATCCCGATCGGGGGAACTCTTGTAACAAACTCTCATGACAGTTATAATTGTCAGTAAATTTGAATATAAATATCATTAGAAAGAGAATTAGAAAATAGCAAAAGACATCCGCAAATAAATCAACAGCCGAAAGAACGACAACAGCAACAACATGGAGGATAAGAATGAACAACAGAACAGGGGGAAAAAAAAAGACAGTAAGGGGGAAATTAGACAACCAAAACTAAACGGCGACAACAATGACAAGAATACAATGAATGAACAAAAAGAGGCAGGATGTGAGAGGGTGAGTGAAACCGGCAAAGATAAAAATGACAACAGTGTTTGGGCGACACAGGAATGAATGGAGGCAGTGAATATAATGAATGTAATGAATGCAGTGACTGGATGAGGCGGCGAATGAATGGGTGATGAAAGCCTATCAAATCTTAAAATTACCAAACGGCAATTGTATTGACTTCATACCCGCCAAACGGACCGTTTCTTCCGAGATGTTGTGATTTTCTCGTCAGAATTAAAGGCGGACGACTCTTGGAAGAAGTCCTGCGGGGTCTTGGGAAATATTTGCCGGCTCTTATTGTAAAATAAATCGCATTTAATGTAAAATGCAGCCTCTTTGTAGGAACAGCTGGAGCAGGGCAGCTGCAGTGAGGCGTCACCGATGCAACGTGAAGATAATAATAATAATACAAAAGATTTGTATGGCGCTTTTCATGGTACTCAAAGACGCTTTACAAGTGAACGACAGAAGACACAGGACAGACACACAATTATTGGGAAAGGCTGTAGGTGTTGTTAAGTGGTTTAGAAGAGGTGGATCTTGAGGTTTTGATGCAGCGGTGCTGCAGGAAGCGCTGACCTGTTCCAGTTACGCCGTTCATGGGTCGGGGTGCCGCGTCCCGCTCGGCCCCCGGAGAGCCGGAGCCTGCCTTTGGATTAGATTAGAAACAACCTTGTTGATAAGACAAGGTGCAGGATCCAGAGCGGGACTTCCCACTGATGAGGTATTTGTTTCCGTCCGTCGGGAAGGAGCGACAGACTGCGAGGAGGAAGACGCCGGCATACCAACGCCGAGTGTCAATCGTATCAGATATTTTTCGAACCGAAGGAACACGTAAAATTGCGCGTTTTCCTCAGAAAACCATCACGTGCCCGTTTCAGACAAACGCCAGAAAGGGATGTGATGCAAGTGTCTCATGTCAAGACATTATAAATGACGACGGTGAGCCGGACAGACATTGTGCAGCGATGTGCAAAGCCCGTCGTGTTCTTGAATCGCTGTCAGCGGGGAATCTCTCTCAGATCAGATCCGGCGTGGCGTTAGACGGGAGAATCTGTGAATCGAGCGCAGACGCCGAGCAACAGACTTGCTGACTGCAGGGCCGGAGCTGCTCGTACGGAGGGCATACATGTCGGGGGGGTTGCAACTCATGTCTCCCTTCAATAAGGTGACAAGTTCATTTTCCTGGAGACTAAACGTCCCCGGACGTCATCGCTTGGAGAGGAAGCTGCTCAGCGCTGAGCGCTAACGTACTTCATGCTACTTGCAGAATTCCAGCAAACCTCGTTGATCCCGAGCCATCATGTGAAATATTTGCAAAACTTCAACAAACAGAGCTAGCATTTTTAATTTGATGTTCTAGCATCCCTGCTGAGCTTGTATAGTTCTTTATATCCTCCATTCTGCTTGTGTGAGGAGTTTAGAACATCACTCGCTGCTTGGCGTTTTCCCGAACAAACTCTTTGCAGGGATGATATTATTGTAGTAGCAAATAGACATGACGTGATAATAGAAGCGTACGGTGGGGCTGCGTCGGCCGGATTCTGCAGGTGTTAAGTCAAGATCCCAGACTTTTCTCGTCATTGTAACAAGATAGCGGCTCTCAGGTTCAGTGGAATCAAAAACAGACGCAAACCAACCTTCTAAGGCAGGACACAACACAACAACACAACACAAAAACACAACAATAGCAGCATCTCTGGGTTAGAGATACAAGACAGAAAACATCTAAATAACGTCTCGAAGAATAAATCAACAAATTTTGTAGAAAGAAATAAGTGAAAGACTTGTGTCAGCTCTCTTAGAGGGGAGTGCGGTGAGGCACATCCCATGTTGTGTGTTGTTCAGCGCTGGTGATGCTTGTCACGTTGCAGACCAGGACGCTGGCTTGGTGCTACAGGTCCTGCACACCAGACTCCAGCTCCCCCACCGTTCTAGTGTGTGGAACGTCCTCATTTTCTACACTCGCTACAGTTCTCCATGTTCGTAAAGTGACCCAAAACGAGATGTTTTGTGAAGAAGCAGGGCTCAAGAAACCCGAGCCCGGTCGCCGCGGCGAGAAGATTTCGACAAGAATTGGCCACGACCTGGATGACTTCGGTATCGTAACCTCCATGTAGCGGAAGATTGACGACGACCTCGGTTGAACACGATGTTTTCCCGCTCAGGTCGCCCGCAGCAACGCCTGTGTGAGTCGAGGGCTGGTGTTTCTGTGGACGGAGTCCAGAAATGATCTTGCGGCGTGAGATTTGTTGACGTGAACAACCGCGGCGCGACGAAGGCCGGCTCCGATCACGCCGGACGTCCGACAATCACGGCTGACCCTGGCGGGTGGCGCCTTCTGGTCGCCGATGGTGACGGCCTGACGGTGCACGCGTACGCGAATCTCTCTGTCTCCTCTGCTTTGGACTCGTCGCTCGTCGTTACGTAAGAGCTTTTCATTCTACTTCGATGTGTTTTATGAAAATCCCATGTTTTGGTAATGAAGGGTTCCAGTCTAGATACTGAAAGCTATTCAGCCTTTGTGCCGTCGGAACGCCGCGTTTGTTCCGGGGCGCTCGATGGATTTGGACCCAAATATGTTTTTTTCTTCTCTCCTTTCAGGCCTTGTTTTTTTTTCCCCTTAAAAGGAAAAGTTATTTATCCGTCTCCAGCCCGGGCGGTCGTTAATGAGGATCGCTCGCAAACTAAAGATGGGCTCATGCAGAACGCAAACGTTGCTGGATGGTCGTGCAACGTGGTGCAGAATAGCACAACGGTAACACAACGGTAACACAACGGTAACACAACAGTAACACAACAGTACGGGCGTGCAGTTTGTCACCTGCCTCTTCTATGTAACGTCAACAGGAATGGAATCATAGCTAGTCAAGGTTATGAGCTGGTCGGTTGCTGGAGGTTTGGCTTTTCCAAGGGGATTCCGGTTTAAATCCGGTGAAAATGTGAGCGATGCCGGCTTTCATGCGATGCCTTCTAACGGATGCTGCCGACGGAGAGGAAGCTCGGGGATCCCGGACGGCTCGCGAGTCTTTCTTTACCTTTGCAACTTGGGTTTTTGTGTCTTTATGTGTGATGTGAAAACAACAGTCACAGAAAGAACGAGAGCCGCTTGTCAGTCACGGCCGAGTTACGTCATCTCGGGAGCGCGATTGGTCCGGTGCTCGCCGAGGAGACGGCAAGCGTGATTTTCATTTCAATCTCCGTGGGAGTCTCCGAATGTATTCCGTGCACGACGTACACAAATGCATGTGTCTTCCGTCCCGGTAAGGTCATATCAGAGGGCGTCCTTCATTCCCAACGTCGATCGGAGATTGGAGTTCCCTCATACTCTCTTTTCTCTTCTTTTTTTTTTTTTTTAATACTATCTCTGACCTCGACCCCATCCTTTTCCATCTGTCCTGGAGATGCACTGGAGGCAGGCGTGTGTGTGTGTGTGTGTGTGTGTGTGTGTGTGTGAGAGAGTGTGTTAAGTGAGGTGCCACCTGCCACTGCACTCCCAAAGTACTGCAAGCCAATCTCATTCCTCTTTCTCCTTCTTACTTTCCCCCTTAATTCTGTTTATCTGTTCCAGATCTTGGATGATCTCCTTCCTCCTGCGTCCAGGACAACATCTCAGCTCTCCAGGTGAGTCTCCTGCTCCGCTAATATTGTCATTCCATCTTTCCCTCTCTCTTTTCTGCATGTCTGCTGCTGCAAAATGCTGCGTCACTCTGCTGATTTGCAATAGACACGAGTGTAATTGAACGGCAGGACCGGCATTAACCGGGGGAGGGTTTGCATTCGGTGTGTGTGTCACGTCTTCGCCCGCATCGCCTTTTCATTCACGTCGGGGAATTCGTGTGTGTGTTTTCAAATCATTTATTCAGGGTTTTCCTTCAAGAATCTGACCCCCCGAGAGCGCGCAGAGCCATGCGTTTGGATGGTATCGCGGTTTAGTCTCGTCTCCGGCCAGCGAACGAGACGGCGAACATGCCGCCGTGCTCGGTGGTCTGTGCGCGCGCGTGCACGTGTGAATGTCTAGACACTCCAAGGCTTTTGGTCTGATGGAAACCTGGCTCTCATCTGCTGGAAGGACACATGTCCACGTATTCAGATATTGTAGATCAGGGGCGCCCACACTTTTCTGCCTTCTGAGCTACCTTTCAAATGAGCGTGTGAAAACCATCTACTTCCACTAGAAATGCTGAATATATATTTATCGATGTATCTACTGAGTTTACTTAACACAATAAATGTTTGTGGATGTTGCATGACTGCGTGGACCCTTATGGCACACGACAACGGAGTACTTTTTGGTAAATACCTTCTTCTGTTGACTCGAATGGCGTCAGCGGCACAGCTGACGAAAAATGGCTGCCGTCCTGATTTCAGTTCCCTCACCTTTCTCCTTCTCAACTCACTTTTCGGAGGGACGTCGGTGTCGTAGTTTTTATGAACGGTCTGAAAACGCCGCTCCGCATTTCCCTTTTTCAGTACAGCGATGGCGGACCGGCGGATGAGGCAACGCACTTTGAAAATGACAGGAAAAAAGAAAGTGGAAGTGATATGTTTTAGTCTTTGTACTCGGTCCGGTTCCCCAACTCTTTTATACCCATAAGTTTGGAAGACATAACTTGGAGGCTAACTTGCTAGCTTGCTAGAGCACGCTGTTATGTGCACGTGCGCAGTGACGCCTGCGTCAGAAAAGGTCAGATTGGACGGACCGACTGTAAGTCGAGTGACAAATCTTCGTAGAGAGGACGAGAGAGAGGCCGACGTCTACGTTTTAACGCCGTACGATCCACACGCACCACCTGTGCGATGGAGCGGTAGATCGCGATCGACGCGTTGGCACACCTGTTGTAGAATAATTCTTCCAGTTAATCCCGTTTCTTTTGAATGAACAGATCCATTCGAAATTCAGAGCACAAGCTGGCGAAGGAGGCGGATAATAACCACGCAGAGCTTATTGACCTTCTCCAGCAACTAGAAGCCGCCCCTTCGGCGTCTCGAATGCAGTGTTTATACATTCAACCCGGTTCACGTGAAGTGAACTCCTGGGAACTCCTGGGAACTCCTGGGTTCTCCAGGGTACACAGGAAGGAGGTCCATGTGGAGGAAGGCCATATCAAGAATTATATCTGACTTGGTTTTGTTTTTCCTTCTGGATGGTGTGAACGCATTACAGATGAGACGGGAACGGCTCGTTCCACGTTATGTTATTTCAAACTCCGTCCAGCGCGGTCATCCTGCAGTAAAACCACGGTTACGGCAGAAGGAACTGGCCAAGGCGCTTCCGTGTGGACAGAGCTTTCGTCTACAACTCGTCCGTGCTGCTCGCTTTTCTTATTTCTTATTCTTATCTTTTCTTTTTTGTCGTAGGATTCATCGCTCGTCTCAAGTTGCACGCTTTAAAAGAGGGACAATGGCAATGGTATACAAGTAGTTGACCTGTGTATTTTTGCAAACCTACTGCACGGTGGATTATTCAAAGACGAGCAGGTCGTAGCAGAACACAGAAGTAGCCGGAAAGAGAGTTCTATCGATTTATTGGAAATCTAGTCGGCGTTTTTTTGTCATTCATTGTCACAGTGCTGACTGCAAACATGAAGGAATAAGAGGAGGACACGTTGAAATGAAACGCCATCTATCATTTGTTCTTTTCAGTGTAGCATTAAAGCAAACTGCTATTTGTCTGGGTTACTTTAAGCAAAGGTCTCGTTGAGTTGCCGTCACACAAATGTGGCATCCAGTGTTGAGTTTGAGTGCATTGTCGCTTCTGCTTGGACATACAGTGATAGCATCTGTAGAGTCCTTTATTCAATAAACATACAAAAATAAATCTACGGTTCCCTTGTAATGGACTTGTCGGTCCATTGTGGAGGTTTACCAGGTAACGGGCCAAAGGTTCGCGGGCAAGTCATCCCTCACAAGCGCGTAGGCAGACTATTCATTAAACACCCACGTCAGAAGCGGCTGGTTCAGCACGACGCTGTGGACCGCTGCCGCTTTCTTCCGGAGACGCTTCATCGCTCTTTATCACTCGCTGACATTCACGCCTTCTGCCGGTGCGTCGCTTTGCCGGTTTATTTGGTCCCGTGGTTTCCGATTCGAGTTCAGCCGGTGTCTTGTCTTTACGTTAATACTCATACGTTTTGTTAGATTTCAAGGTCCGACCTACGTTTGGAAAACATCAGCCGTAAATGTAAAGTAACAGGCTGGCGGTCAATGATAAGCGGGATTGCGGCTCCTGTTGACAGAGGGAGCAGCAGGGATGGAGCCAGGGTTGGTAATGTTCATCCCGTCGGCCGCTGCAGCACTGAGGTAATAGCCCTCTCCAACCCACCCTCCTTTCTTGTTGCTTATTTTGTCTTCCTGTTCCTCCTTTCCCGGCTTTCCTTTTCGTCTCTCATAATAAACTTCCATTTGTCCTCTCCATCAGCACACTGGCGCACGCTAACAAGGCTCTACTTGTCTGTGAAAAGGCCAGCTTCCAGCTTCAGGTTCCAGACTTGTATGCTCGCGTAGACAGACCTGCTCCTGACCAGGATCGGGAACCTGGCGGTAAAACGGACATAATACCCCGACAACCCCGTAAAACGCAACGCTATTTTTCGTCTTCTTTGACCGGGAGCTGAAATTTTGAATTCGTTCAAACATCGGCGAACGGGAGCCGATGACTTGTGCCTCAAATGTCGTTGCCGGTGTCCGGGCCAAAGCACGGGTTTTTAAAAAGCCACAAAGATCTGCGCTATAAAATATAAAATATAAAACATGACCGTCGTGATAACGGTCTGCCATTATTATTATTTTTTTTTACGTGTATTTGCAGTCGTGAAGGATGTTTTCTTTTACAACAACGGATTGCGTTATCATTTTTGCTTTACATGGAGAGGCAGAGTAGTAGAATAACTCAACCGGCCCTGGACAGATGAGCGTTCAGGATGATTCATGGAAAATAAGGAAAACGTATAGACTTCATTTTTCAGTCATCTTCAGTACGTGCGCTCTGTTACTCCGCCTGGCTCAGTGCGGGGCAAGTCGAGGTCAGAGGGGCTGTTGTTGACTCAAGGGTATTTCATTTGACTTCTTTCCGTACGACCGTTTGAAGTGACGGCCTCCGCCTCCATCAGCCCCGTTACCACCCGCGGCCGTCAAGGCTGCCGGCCGACCGGAGCGGCGCTTTGTGATGGAAGGGTACGGCCGACAGCTGACGACACAAAGAGGAAATTCTGCGTCGACCGGACATCGACTCGCTGCCACCGAACCCCTTAGGGCCGGGTGTCAAACATACGGCCCGCAAAGGGGTTCGACCAGGCCCGCGGGATAATTTTGAAAGTGAAAAAATGCATAAAAGACAAGGATTTATTTTTTTTAATTCAATGCAATTCAAGAATTCTCCGTTAGGGGCGCACTATTCTGGTCAGAGTAGACGGCAATCTGCATGACTGAGACGGACCAATCAGCAGACATTTTCAATGCACCACCTGCTGCTTGTTATGACGTTGTTTCCACCCTGTTCTCCACCTCCTGCTACGCCCTCATTAGACAAAATGTCGTTATCAAAACAGAGAAAAGTAGTTAAGGAGTGTAAAATTTTCAAAGAAAAATGGACTACGTCCTATTTATTTACGGAGACGCACGGGAAACCTTCGTGCTCGCCGTGTTTGCAACAATTTTCGGTATTTAAGGAATATAATATACGGCGCCGCTACGAGACTCATCAGAGCGAAAAATATGACAGCTTGCAAAGAAACTGAGCAGAGAAAAGATCAACCAATCACTGGCAGGTCTGAGGAAACAGCGTCCACTTTCACCCAGAGCAGAGAAATCAGTGCAGCAGCGGTAAAAGCCAGCTAGCTAATTGCTAGCAAATATGTGCAATTTAATGTTAGTCAGCAGCTTCACTACAAACGAGTGTGTTGGAATTCTACTGTTCATGCAACTCCATGCATTTTCAGTATGTGTTGTATGTGTTTGCATGTTTCATGTATGAAGTTTACACATTTACAGGTAAATACTTTCTTCCTTACACATTTAATAGCACCCTTTTTAGTTTGTAAGGTGTAGGCAGGGATTCAATTTAGATTTTATATGCACATGTGGAAATGGTTTAAAAGTCCCTTTCTTTATAAGTGTCATTTAATCTTAAAGTGCATTACTATATTTTTCAATACCAATTACTTGTTAAAGTTTTGTGCCTTTGTATGATCAGAGGGATCACATGATCACATGATTGCAATGCAAACATGTGGATGATAAAAGTAAATTTCACTTTTGTCGAAGGAAATATGAGGAGTTTCATGAAATGTTTTGTAAAGGGATTGTTCATGAAATTCCAAGATTTTCCTCATGTTCTTGTACTTCTTTACACCAAAACAGAGGAAAGACATGATATTTTGGTTATTTATTGCTGAGTATGCCATTATTTTAACGGTCCGGCCCACTTGACATCTACCATGGCCGTATGTGGCCGCCACGAGAAATGACTTTGACCCCCCTGCCTTAGGGTGTGTCGATGCACGATTTTGTCATTCTTGAGACTAATCTCTTTGGCCACTCGTCAGATGCTGGACAATGTCATGCGTCCGTCCGATACATTAGACCCCCGTTCATATTTTCCTCAGGCCGTGTCGTCCAGACACGCTTCGCGGCCTCCTCGGATCTCGGCAACGAACAACCTCTGTAAATGTAACCTCAATTTTAATCCGTCGAGAAACCAATTTTAGAATGTCCGAATGATCTAAATCCGAAGTGAGGCTTCGGTGTGTGAGAGTCTCCTAGAGGTCCGGTCGCAATGCGGACACGTGAGCTCGTAGCATTTTTAAAACCGGAAATAAGCCGGGTCACTGGTTTGAGATGTGCACGCTCCAACGTGCTCCTGCAGACTGCATGAAATATGTGCTGACATGTGGCTGCTGGATTTGCGGTCCCAGGAGAGGACAAAGTGTGGCGGTGCTTCCATTAAGCACACAGGTGATAGCGTGGAGCCATCTTTTCACTTTTATTAAGACTCTGTGTGTGTGTGTGTGTGACGTTATATGTACAGCAGAGCCATTGGGAAGGCGGTGAATTGGGTTTGTGGGGTAAATGCACACCTTCTAGTGGCTTTGAATAGCATTACATCACACATAGACATACAGAGGACTGCCATGATTATGGTATTCAAAAAATAAAGTCGGCTTGATTTACACGAGTCAGATAATGTTGTGTTTTAAATCAAAGTTCACAGTCGTCATTTCATCCTCTAAGTTTTTTAGCCATCAGCTGTAATTACCTTTGGGCTTTTCCCTTCAAGGTCTCCACAGCAGAGCCACCTTCTCCATCTCACCCTGTTCTCTGGATCCTCTTCTCTCAGACCAACTACCTTCATATCCTCTCTCACTACGTCCATCAACTTTCTCTTTGGTTTTCCTCTAGACCTCCCATTCCATCATCCATGTACCAATATCTTCACTCTCCCTCCTCTGTCCATCTCAGTCTGGCTTCTCAGACCTTCTCTCCAAAACATCTACCATGTGCCGTCCCTCCGATGGACTCCTTCCTGATCCTCTCCATCCTGGTCGCTCCCAAAGAGAACCTCAACATCTTCATCTCTGCAACCTCCAGCTCTGCCTCCCGTCATTGGTCATTGTCAGTGTTCTGGGATCATCTCACCAGTGTCTCCTCCACCTTCTCTCTCCTTCTGGCAGATGTTCTTCTACCTCTTGGTACCCCTGACACTTTTCTCCACCCATTCCAACCTGCTTGGACCCGTCTCCTCACCTCTTTTCCACACGCTCCATTGCTCTGGACTGTTGACCCCAAGTACCTGAAATCCTCCACCTTCTCGATCTCCACTCCATGTATCCTCAGCGTTCCACCTGGGTTCCTCTCATTCACACACATATATTCTGTCTTGCTGCAACTAACCTTCATTCCCTCTCCTTTCCAGAGCATACCTCCACCTCTCTCACCCTCACCTCTTTTCCTCCACCCGTTCTCTGCTCTCACTCCAGATCACAATGTCATCTACAAACATCATGGTCCATGGAGATTTCTGTCTAACCTCATCTGTCAGCCTGTCCATCACCACCGCAAACAAGAAGGGGCTCAGAGCTGATCCCCGATGGAGGCACCACCTCTGTCTCACCACTGTCTCACATCTAGCATACATGTCCTGCACCAGAGTAACACTTCTTTGAGCTATGTTACACTAAAAGCAAAGTAAAAAGAAGATGTATGTGGCGAAACAGGACATGAAGTTGGGCCGAGAGAAGAGGACCTGGACTAGATGGAGGAGGCTGTATTGCCGTGTCGACGCCTGAAGGGATCGGCCCAAAGGAACGACACTAATGGCAATACAAGTTTCTTTTGCGTGACTTAATCTGCGCATTGTTAATTGTCTGGCATTTTCAAAGTTATGTTTTTTTCAGGAGTGGTCAGGAGTGGAATTGTTGTTCGCCACTGTTGTTGTCCGTCAACCAGCCGTTTCTAATTAAACTTGTTGAAGATGTGGAGAAGTGGCCTGGAAAGAACCCACTCATTATCAAACAGGGATTGTCATTCAATTAAGAGCAAACTGGGAGTTGGCAGTGGAGTTTGGCAGAGGAGTGCACTTAGTTTCTGCTGTGGCCAAATCTAAAGTTGTTTATGTTGCGTGGAAATGAGGCCTCCAGGGTAGATGGTGGGGACTCTGCTGTTTAATGCTGAGATGGGTAGCTTTGCATTACAATCCTTAATAGCTTCTGTTGGTCCTTCTGCCTTATATCAGTTTCTTCTTCTTGAGCTGAGACATGTGGCACATTGATGGCGGAAGGTTCCACTGCTGCTTTTCGGGAAACAAATGTTTGCACTGCAGAGGTGCTGTGAACATAGTGAACATTCAGTCGTGTTGTAATCTTGGCTGAGGTTCGGCTTTCAGCCTCCATTTACTGCGTCAGTATTGTGTTCATACAGAACGCTCATTCATCAAGCTGTTTTTTTCTCATGTCATCAAGTGAAGAAGTTAAAATCACGTAGAACGAGAGCGCCTACAGTAAAAACCATCCTTGCACGAGCTTCGGAGTAGCCATTTCTATTTTCTGCGTCCGTGGATGTCATGGTTCCCTTTGGAAACTGTAGATGGCCCCCGAGTTCACTTTTACATTTTAATGATATTGAGGCTGCTGGCCACAGCGGCTCAGGTCGGTGTGTGTGTTCGCTGCAGAGATGCTGTTTGATCACCTCAGATCATCATAAATGTTCTTAATAAGTTGTGATGTTCTTCCGCCGGCCCTGGTGGAGCCCACGTTTACCCGCATAGTAACAGAAGGTGTTCAAGGTGACTCTTCTCCAAAACTCCCTTGTAACCTTTTGGTTCTAAAACGTATAAAACCGTCTTCCCGGTGCTTTTGCAAAGCGTTGGATGACTATGAATTTCGCCCACAGCATCAGAACAAACCACATATTTTACCGATAGAGCCGCAGTGTGTAATTAATCACCACCTTCACTGAAACCTCAGCTCTTTCTCCCGGCGCTGCTGTTGTTTCATTTGAATGGCTGGAGTGAAATGAAATGGCAGTTCAGTCTGACTAATAGGCTGCTGCCAGTGTTTTTAACACAACTCTAATAGAATGCAAATGGAAGGCTCGCAAAAGATCTTTTCCTTTTCTCTCACAAGAACTCACGCTTACTCTTTTGTGTTCATTGGGATTATAGAACGTCAGACAAGTACTATGTGATAGAAGAACATCAGCCAGAAGGAAAGGAAAGGTGTACAAGACAGTGGTGAGACCAGCCATGATGTTTGGACTAGAAACTGTTCCAATGACCAAAAGACAGCAGGCAGAACTAGAGGTTGCAGAGATGAAGATGTTGAGGTTCTCTTTGGGAGTGACCAGGATGGAGAGGATCAGGAAGGAGTCTATCAGAGGAACAGCACATGTTAGATGTTTTGGAGAGAAGGTCAGAGAAGCCAGACGGAGATGGTTGGGTCATGGACAGAGGAGGGAGAGAGAATATATTGGTAGACGGATGCTGGAATTGGAGCTGCCAGGCAAGAGGTCTGGAGGAAGACCAAAGAGAAGATTTATGGACGTAGTGAGAGAAGATATGAAGGTAGTTGGTGTGAGAGAGGAGGATCCAGAGAATAGGGTTAGATGGAGAAAGTGGACTCGCTGTGGTGACACCTGAAGGGAAAAGCCAGAAGAAGAAGAAGAAGAAGAAGAAGAAGAAGAAGAAGAAGAAGAAGAAGAAGAAGAAGAAGAAGAAGAAGAAGAAGAAGAAGAAGTCTGTCTGGAGTTTGTTTTGTCAGCTCGGCTTCTTAAAAAGACCATCGACAACTTAAAGGTGTTTCAGACAACGTGAGATGAGTGAATGGGAATTTCCCGCTCCTACAGTGGCGCTGGAAAGGTTGCGAACCCCTTCGAATATTTGCATAAATATGACATAATAACACTAAGAAATAATGGATTTTGTTGTGTATAAAGAGAAAAAAAAGACCCCTAAAAGAAAATGACGCATTTGTTTACCAGGATTTTTTGGAGCTACTTTTAATCTTCAGTTTTGCACAAATATGGAAAATTCCCAAGGGTTCACCAACCTTCAAGCGCTGCTACATAAATCGGGAATGAGAGATATTTGATCTTTGAACGGCTCTCAGTCCACAAAGTCCTACCTTTACTCGTCAATTTGTGGCGATATCAGTTATATTTGGCTTTTCTTGCGGTTCACAGGTTCGAACGGTGAATCGCGCTCTTGGCTTTGGCCGAATCTCTGAGACCCTGCGACCCTGCGAAGCCACAAGCGAGCCCATCGAAGGACCAGCGCCACAAAGCAGGTGAGCACCTCCATCACGCCGTGCACGTCAGAGCCACTCCTTTCTTTTCAAATAAAACGCCATGTTTCCTTATTAAGAAACCATAGGACAGTTGGAATATAATAATACACCTTGGTTCATAAAATTAAGCCTCGGATTTTGCTTTTCCTGATCCAACATCCAAGTGTGAATGTGCTCTGACTCGCACGTTTTCGATCCCGGGGTTATATTACAGATGGATATTAGTTTTATTGTCATGATTCTAAAACGTCACCATCTTTCTTTCATTATTGCCATCCAGCCACGAACACGCAAAAACAAAAAACACGGGACGGACATGAGCGGGCGGGCGGGCGGGCGGGCGGGGGACAAAAGGATAATCGCACAAATAAAACGTGATTTTGTGCAGATATTACCAAAGAAGCTCAACGCGTCCGATTCGAGAAAGGAAAATCAGCTAAAATGGAGAGCGTTTTCTTTTAAAGCCCCTCCTGAGCGTGGATGGAATGGCAGATGTGGAGAGTGGAAGAGAAAGAGAAAGAGTTCGGCGGGAGAGATGGACAGAAACAATGTCTGTTACCTCCGCAGATAAAATGTCGCGTGGGCGGATGAACATGTGAGAGGCTGTGCAGAGCCTGAGTGGGAGGTGGGCGGAGAGAGAGGGACCAGGAGACGCTTTGGCAGGACCATCAGCGGCAAGACTGGAAGACTGAGAGACTGAGAGACTGAGAGACTAGAAGACTAGAAGACTGAGAGACTGGAAGACTGGAAGACTGGAAGACTAGAAGACTGAGAGACTAGAAGACTAGAAGACTAGAAGACTGAAAGACTGAAAGACGAAAAGACTGAAAGAAAAAAAAGACTGAAAGACTGAAAGACTGAAAGATTGAAATACTAAAAGACTAAAAGACTGGGAGACTGAAAGACTGAAAGGCTAAAAGACTGAAAGAAAAAAAGACTGAAAGACTAAAAGACTGAAAGACTGAAAGATTGAAATACTAAAAGACTAAAAGACTGAAAGGAAGAAAAGACTGAAAGAAAAAAAAGACTGAAAGACTGAAAGAAAAAAAAGACTGAAAGATTGAAATACTAAAAGACTAAAAGACTAAAAGACTGGAAGAAAGAAAAGACTGAAAGAAAAAAAAGACTGAAATACTAAAAGACTAAAAGACTGAAAGACTAAAAGACTAAAAGACTGGAAGACTGAAAGGCTAAAATACTGAAAGAAAAAAAAGACTGAAAGACTGAAAGACTAAAAGACTGAAAGAAAGAAAAGACTGAAAGAAAAAAAGACTGAAAGACTAAAAGAAAAAAAAGACTGAAAGATTGAAATACTAAAAGACTAAAAGACTAAAAGACTGAAAGAAAAAAGACTGGAAGACTGAAAGACTGAAAGGCTAAAAGACTGAAAGAAAAAAAGACTGAAAGACTAAAAGACTGAAAGAAAGAAAGACAAAATACTGAAAGAAAAAAAAGACTGAAAGACTGAAAGAAAAAAAAAGACTAAAAGACTGAAAGACTAAAAGACTAAAAGACTAAAAGACTGAAAGGCTAAAATACTGAAAGAAAAAAAGACTGAAAGACTGAAAGATTGAAATACTAAAAGACTAAAAGACTGAAAGACTGAAAGACTAAAAGACTGAAAGAAAGAAAAGACTGAAAGAAAAAAAGACTGAAAGACTGAAAGAAAAAAAAGACTGAAAGACTGAAAGATTGAAATACTAAAAGACTGAAAGAAGAAAGACTGGAAGACTGAAAGACTGAAAGGCTAAAAGACTGAAAGAAAAAAAGACTGAAAGACTAAAAGACTGAAAGACTGAAAGACAAAATACTGAAAGAAAAAAAAGACTGAAAGACTGAAAGATTGAAATACTAAAATACTAAAAGACTGAAAGGAAGAAAAGACTGAAAGAAAAAAAAGACTGAAAGACTGAAAGAAAAAAAAGACTGAAAGACTGTAAGATTGAAATACTAAAAGACTAAAAGACTAAAAGACTGGAAGAAAGAAAAGACCGAAAGACTGAAAGAAAAAAAAAGACTGAAAGACTGAAATACTAAAAGACTAAAAGACTGAAAGATTGAAAAACTAAAAGACTGAAAGACTAAAAGACCGACAGACCGACAGACCGTCACGCTTCCGCAGCTTCTCTTTGTTTTCCTCTCGGGTCTGAAGACGAGCGTTCGGGTCGCGAGCTCGTCGACGGACGCCGTTTTTATTCGTGTTTGTTTTCGTACGAGGCCGTGCGATTGCGCGAGGCTTCCTCCTGATGGATTTCGAACAAATCGCCTTCCGATTGGCATGACGGAAACACGACACATCGACGGAACGGAGAACGACGACCGACCTGTGCGTTTTTACGACGAAGCTCTACACCGTTATGTCATTTCATTTGAAAATCGCATCAAATCGGAACTCCGTCGCTCAATCGTTTTGGCAGCGGTAGACAGTCGCGAGACAAGCCCGTGATCCGAATGACCGCTCGGTCCAATTTTCATCCCGGCAGACACTCGAGGTTAAAAACAAAAAAGCAAAACCTTTCCCCCGTCGGACGAAAGGCTTCTTCAATTCAAGAATTCAAGTCCAGTTGCTGCGACGAGAAGATTTTGGCAAGAATTCACCATGAGCTGGATGTCTGAGGACCTCCACAGATCAGAAACCACGTGTTCACATCAGTAGGATCCACACAACTGAAACGCTGCTGTCGAATCAACGCGTTGAGTCTATTTTAAATGTTTAGGAATCTAACAAAGTTGAATATGTGAAAACATTTTCTTGTGTGAGTTGGGGAAATGTTAGCATGTGCGCTGGTGATGCAGGAGGTCAAATCACAGCACGCTGGATGAAAATGAAGGAATTCAGCGACTGGTTTTGTTCTGACACGGAGCCACAGCAGTACACACACACACACACACACACACACACACACACACACTCGAAGACGAGCCGCACAGCCGTCAGATCCTGATATGTAGGCCTGCCTGAGCAGACCTTCACTTGAACTTCTGTTGAACAGTTGAACTATTCTGTGCCTCCTTAAGCGTCTTTGCTTTGCTCTCTGGCTCCTGCAGTGAGATGGCCCTAAGAGCCCTGCAATGCAGCATCTGTGTGACTCACACACACACACACACACACACACAGAGTGAGATGGTGGCATGTGAAAGTGTTCAGAATGTGGGAGGGAGATGAGGAGAGAGGGGGATGGAGATGATGGCGAGCGGAGGAGGAGAAAGGAGTAGGTGTAGGAACACTGATGGGAGGAAGGTAAAGAGGTGGGAAGAAATGGCTCGGGAGGCAGAATCAGGTGAAGGGACGCGAGGAATTCAGGTAAAAAGAAGCAGCGAAGCGCGTTAGAAGGCCAAAGTGGAGCTCTTAATTGTCACGCATGGATTGAACCGTCGTTGCCGATGTGTTTCCTAAAACCAGGCGTGTCGTCTGTCCGTCGGTCTCGGACGTAACTTGTTTGTTTGTTTGTTTAGAAGTTTATCAGGACAGTGTACAAATACATTAAGCGCAGAGACAGAGATGTTTGTACCAGATTATAGCTCATAGCTCATTTCCATCTGTAGTCCTGGACAATACAAATATAAAACTGCACAAAATAGACAATATACACTGCTCCAAAAAATAAAGGGAACACTTAAAAAACACATCCTAGATCTAAATGAATGACATATTCTTATGAAATACTTTGCTCTTTACACAGTTGAATGTGCTGACAACAAAATCACACAAAAATGATCCATGGAAATCAATTGTATCAACCCATGGAGGTCTGGATTAGGAATCACACTCCAAATTAAAGTGTAAAAACAAACTCCAGGCTGATCCAACTTGGATGTAATGTCCTTAAAACAAGTCCAAATGAATCTGTGTTGCTTCCTGAGTGGACACTATGATTTCACACAAGTGGGATTGACTTGGAGTTACATTGTGTTGTTCAAGTGTTCCCTTTATTTTTTGGAGCAGTATATATAAAATATAGAGATAGGCAATAAAATAACTATACAATATAGAAACAGGCAATAAAATATGTATTTTGCAAGTTGAAAGTGCTATTGTTGTGATGTTATTACTTTGGTCATCTGGGGGCCATCAGATGTGACCCAGAAGGGTAAAATACCCGTCTGGTACTTTAGCACTCTATTTCTTTACCTCATAAGTGTGACTTGCGCTAAAAATCATGCATCCCATCTCATTGTGACGGTGCAACAGACTTGAAGACGGATCAAATGGTCGAGTCACAATCCGTGTTTTTAAAATGGGACGGAGAACTGGTGGAAAATGCCTCACTATCCCAAATGTTTCTCCAAAATGTTTAATATTGTCCACGTGAGAAGATTCAAGCGCTAACGTAGGTTGGCAGACAAAGGCGTTGTGGTCAGCTCTGCCTCGCGCTCCGTCCGGCCCACGCTTTTTATTTACGGATTCATTTCTTTTCGCCGCCGTTGTCCTCAGAAACCTCAGATGACATACGGGCTGCAAATGTACTCAAGAGGTGAATAAACAGTTTTCTGGCTATTAAATTTCCATGAGCGTTGAGGGGCTTCCCTTCGCAGCGACAAGCATGGCTCGTATCTGCAGGCGCTGCTTTCAGCCTGGACTGAAACTCTTTTTTTTTTTTTTGAACATTTATTAGAACAAGTTCCTTAACAGAGTTTTACACATTCTTACAAAACCTCATAACAAGATATACATTATACAATAATCTTTATAGGTCACTTATTTCCTCAATAGCACGTGAAAAATAAAATAAAACTAAAAAAAAAAAAAAAAAACACAGAGGAAAAAACAAAGCATCTAACTCAGTCAAATAGTGATAATATCTTCAACTCTCCAAATATTTTTTAATGGGTGCCCGTTTGTCAAGATATAGGTCTGTCTGAAGTCGTAAGTTTGCTGTAATGCGTTCCATGCAGTTTCCATCCTGAAGCCTCTGATGCCGCTGGTCCAGGGTAGGTGGGTGGGGTTCGAGCCAGTTTACTGGGATCATTTTATGTGCAATTAATAGAAGAACTCTAAGCATAAACACCTGGAAACTCATTTTTAATACTCATGTGAAGTTCATGCGTGGTCCATAGTGTGCTTTCTACTTATTCATTGATTTTTTTTTTTTGCCTCGCCATCTTCTGTCCTCTGCCTTTCTATTTATTTATTTATATTTTTTCCTTCGTTTTTGTTTTGACATTATAACTCCTTATAGGAATTTCCCTCACGAGGATCAATGAAGTTTATCTGATCTGTTATGAAAAAGCTAAAGTAAAACAGCCAAACGAGCCAATCCCGCCTGGTCAAGGTTAGCAGCTTCCAGTAGCTGCCCGTGAGTTAGCACGTCCCACTGCTCTGATCCAACTCATTTAGTTTAGCGATCAGAAACATCTCTACACTTATTTTTTAGGAAACATTCAAAAGGAACAGCCTTTTATTGTCTCTGCGCAAACCTGAGCCGGAAAATTCCACTGCAGGTTAAGACTTGGCCGCAGGAAGACTTTGAAAACTCCCCAGTCTGCCTTTTAATGGACCTTTGCTCCGGCGCTCGGCTGCACCCCTGCTATTTTAAGGCCTTGGGAATAATGGAGAGCAACTGCGTTCCACGTCTTCCTCGACTCCCCCTCTCTTTCTTTCTTCCCCGTGAGGTTTTCCTTTCCATTATTTCCCCCGAGACAACGCAAGCCCTGCCACTGTGGTCAGAGCGAACACCCGAACTCCTGGATCCTGAATTCGTTCAACTATTCAACAAACTGACTGAAAATAACGATGTCGGGACACGCCTGCAAAGTCATCCGTTTACGATTGCGCGGGAGGTGAATGAAGAAGAAATCCCGAAGCGTAGCGCCCGACCATCTGTGCACGTGTGACGCCGGCTGACGTGTCCGGATCCGCAATATGTGGCGGCGAGATCGTCTAATTCATCAGTTACACATTATTTTACAAGTGCGTGGTCATTGTCCCTGGACCGTGTGTCTTACGGTATACAGCCCCACCTGAAGCCTTATTATGGGCACAGACGTGCACTGAAGCCCTATTTACCCCTGGTGTTGGCGTGCACAGACGTGCACTGAAGCCCTATTCACCCCTGGTGTTGGCGTGCACAGACGTGCGCTGCAGCCGGACAGCCGGCACACCTGCTTGCATGTGTGCTGCAGAGGTGAATAAAGGCCACAGATCAAGGTGGACGCAGGCGTCGCCGGCTGAGACGTCGGCGACCAGAAGAGTGTCTGGAGGTCTGAACCAGCACCGACTCTGAGAGACCTCTCCTGGTTTCACTGAGGTGTTCTACAACCCATTTTGTGATGAGGTTTTGTTAGCTGATAATAACAATAAGCCATTAACTCGTTATTTGGTGTGTTGGGCAGCTGTAGATTGGCTTTTTGCTCTGTTAGATGATAGAAATCGGTTGCTTTTCTTCTAGAGGTAAAGTCAGCATGTCTTTTTGAAGTTCTGGCATTACGGACCTCCACGTCGGCGTGATTGCGACGCCTGACCACGAGCCTACAGTATGGTGGTGATGACTGCTGTTTTCAGCCACGCTATTTGGCCGCCGCTCATCTTTTCCTGGCCAGATTCCCTCAGAGCTCGTCTCCGCATCGAATCTGAACGTTTGAAAATTCACCTGATCGTTTTGAAGTCGGCGTCTCCGGAACGAAGCCCGACATAGAGCGCGCTTACTGGGAGGAAGGAAAGTCGGCCATTATTAATAAAACTACTTACTGTTTAGAGGATTTCAGGTACTTAGGGTCAACAGTCCAGAGCGTAGGAGAGTGTGGAAAAGAGGTGAAGAGACGGTCCAAGCAGGTTGGAATGGGTGGAGAAAAGTGTCAGGGGTACCAAGAGATAGAAGAACATCAGCCAGAAGGAAAGGAAAGGTGGAGGAGACGGTGGTGAGACCAGCCATGATGTTTGGACTAGAAACTGTTCCAATGACCAAAAGACAGCAGGCAGAACTAGAGGTTGCAGAGATGAAGATGTTGAGGTTCTCTTTGGGAGTGACCAGGATGGAGAGGATCAGGAACGAGTCCATCAGAGGAACAGCACATGTTAGATGTTTTGGAGAGAAGGTCAGAGAAGCCAGACGGAGATGGTTGGGTCATGGACAGAGGAGGGATAGAGAATATATTGGTAGACGGATGTGCTGGAATTGGAGGTCTGGAGGAAGACCAAAGAGAAGATTTATGGACGTAGTGAGAGAAGATATGAAGGCAGTTGGTGTGAGAGAGGAGGATCCAGAGAATAGGGTTAGATGGAGAAAGTGGACTCGCTGTGGCGACACCTGAAGGGAAAAGGCCAAAGAAGAAGAAGAAGAAGAAGACTGTTTAAAAAGGTCCTTATTGTTGTTTCTTGCATAAAGAAATAATAATGAGCGGTTCAGCTGCTCTGCTCGCTTCTCAGCGCCGTCCATCCCAGTGGAAATAATAGAGAGAGAGGGGAGTATATCAGCATCAAACACCGCTGGCTAAGTGCCACAGGCTTTTTGCCAAGTGCAACAGAGCCGCTGTCTACTTATATCGCCATCTCCTACACTCGCGCCTCACGTCGGACACAATGAGGGCAGCCTGTTATCCGGACGTATGCGGGCGCCGCGCAAATTAATGGGAGGAAAAACCCGGAATAAAGTTGTGGAGGAACATGAAGAAGGCGTGACACCGCTGGACAATTAGCATGGCTCCCGCTCCGCTTCGTACCGGCGAGCCTTCGGAGCCTTCGGTTTCTCTGGCTCCCGTTTACATTCGGGAAAAAGGTCCGTCAAGAGCGGCGCCGCAGGACCGAAGAGCGTCTGGCTCCGGATCAGTCGTCTCAGGACCCGAAGTCATTTTAATCACATACTTTTGATGGCCTTTACGTTCATATTGCTTGATTTATTTGTCCAGATCATCATTGAGATGCAGCCGACAAACCCGTTCTTCTGCACGATAGTTAAAGATGCAAATCAAGTGAAGTCATTTCATTTGTTTGTTGTTTTTATCTGTAGTTTTTTGGCAAATGTCTCAATAGATTTGTTTTTGCAATCTTTGTAAATTATTTTGTCTTTCTTCTCGTCCGCTTTCATTGACATTTACCTACTTTTGACATTATTTGGGTGTTTTTCAGTTTTACTCTGATTCATTAAATACAAATATCAAATGGCAGTAGATATTAGGAAAACTCACTTGCATTGTGTCATCAGCATCTTCCAAAGAATAGTGTTCCGGTGTGGAAAAATAGCAAAAGAGTCACGGTGACGGTGCTTGTGGGGTCAGAGCTTCCAAAAACCCGGCCCGGTCTATCGGATCGTAGCGGCTGCTTCTCCTGAACCCGGTGCGCTTTTTGTCTGGTTGATTGTCAGCGCCTCCAGCGGGCTTCCTCTGGGTTTAATGTCTGTTTGAAATGGACACCCGTTCTTGTGGTTTGCCAGAAACGATTCACATTAAACCTCGTCCGTGCCGGGCGAGCAGAGCCGCGGCGGCGGCGGTCCGGACCGCCCTTTTCCCGGTCCGACCGCCCCGGAAAATAAAGCACAACTCAAAGTGACCTCCGCCGTCGCTCAGACGTAGCGGCGGACTCATCTTGGTGTTTTACGGCTCTTTTAATATCTGAGAGGCTCCTCGCCGGCAAGGTGGCGGCGGCGGAACGGCGGCAGATGTACCAGCGACACCGAAGGAGTGATGGGAAACGGGCGAGCGAGCGAGCGAGCGTCGGCTCGGTGTGGACGAGTCGGGACGGCGGCTCGGCTCGCATTCCTTCCCAGCCGAGCCGCGCTCAGCTCAGGACGCCGGGATTCTGAGACAGATTTCCCGTTTTCGTCACGGCCGCCGTACGTCCGGCCGGATTGGATCACGCTTTTCTGGCCCTTCGTGCTCAAGCTTGTCGGTTCTCTTGCTTTTCTTGCTTTTCCCACAAATAACTCACTGCGTCGTGTTTGTCTTCTAAGACCCGCCCGTTGTGCACACGATGGCGGCGCGTTCTATCAGCGCACACAATCTGCCATTTTCATTTCAGATGTGTGTGTGCAGTCGCCGCCGCCGCCGCTGCTTGGTCCTGGGCTGCTGCTGTTGTTGACTCCTGTGTGCTCTGCCAGGCTTCCCATCACTCTTAGAATCTCTCCGGACTCTCAATGACAAATTGCTCCTTCAAACATCCCGTTATGAACAAGTGGCTGTTGGCAAATGCGTGAAGGACCTCCGGCCGCAAACATCGGGCGACGCTCGCCAAACATTGTCGTCTGGTTCCTTGGCGCCCTCGCCCGACCCTTCTGTTCGTCAGAGGTTTCAGACTAAATCCACACGCCGGTAGCCGCTCGATAGCTAATGCGCTACGCTATAGGTATGGGCTAATTGATATTCTGGGTTGCCGGGTAGCGTCCGCCAAGAGAAGCAGAGCCAGAATTCAGAACCACATATTTCAGCTTATTGGTTTTGCGGTTCATCGGATGGATCCGCCTCGTTCCCACGCTCGCTGTCCACCAGCGGCCGAGGAGACACTCGTGGACACCAAATTTTGCCCGAATGTCCCAGAATTATTCCTGGAAAACAAACGGTTTCACATCAGTTTGAAAGGAGCTCAGAGCCACGGCAAAATGAACGAGATCTCGCTTGTGATCTCAACATTCACCCGTCGGCGATAACGGGACAGAAATACTGCAGCACGATATCTGATTATCAATGCAAAGCAGTATTTCAGAAACCCGAACACATAAATGAAGTATTTCCCCCGGAGAAGTGAAACAGCGCTCTCATTCTGTTGGTTTAATGAGTTGTCCAACTATTGGAATCAAGCATCTTCGTGCTACTTTGTAAAGAGACGATTCACGATGAATGTAGACTCCGCTTTCTTTCTTTTACTGGATGTCTTCACGTCCTGGCGTCGAGTCTCATGTCAGTCCAGGCAAACTGTGAATGGTCTCCATGGTTACGCTCACACTCGCATTTGGTGTTTGATTGATGAAAACCACCCGACCCGATCCCTCCATCTCAGCGTAACTCACAGAAATCCAACGTCTGCACGAGTTATTCCCAGTCCGGAGGGACTTTGAGACTTACGCCGACGCCACTCGTCGTTGGAGTCGTCTCTCACGTGCACAGATCGACGCTCACGCCGACAGGGAAAGTCCGTCGCTCAGCAGTTGACGGACACGAACAAACGAACACACACACATAAAGTTACGGTGTGTCAGAGCGACATTTTTACGTAAAAAAAAAAACGAGAATCGTGAGCGTGGCCGGAAGCGGGTCCCGTAGCGATCGGGGTGCTGAGCTACCGGTAGCGTTGCTACTCTGCACTTACCGCCGATGGCGTGGGCGGCCTTCGCGCCCTCACCTGCCCTCAGGAGTCACTCCATCCCTCGCCTGCCCTCCCCTACAGCTCGCTCGCATCAGCATGGCGGACGATCGACAACCGGAGGACGGCGCCGCTCAGTGGGATCCGTCGAGGGGGCCGGAGGCCGCCGCCGCCCGCGGAGCCAACGGCTACTCCGCCTCTGCGTTCAGGACGTGCCAGGCGGGCGCAGCGCACGTGCCCGCGGACTCCTTCGCCGCCAGGGAGAACGGCTTCAACGGAGACCTCGGTGGAGCTCCAGCAATCACCGCAGGTAAGGAGAGGTGGTTTTTGAAATCCCAGTTTTTTTGATGTTGCCATTGGATCGTTTGGTAAGAAATCGAGATCTACTGAAAACCTATTTTTTTAATTTTGATTTATTTTTTCCTGTGCGGGTTCCTGATCTTTAAGTTTGTGTGTGTGTGTGTGTGTGTGTGTGTGTCCTGTCTGTTCTTTTACATGGTTTTCCACTGCTCTGAGTCCTCAGCAGAATTACATACTGTTATTAAGCATGCTGTAATTAAAACATAAAATCTGTTTCTGTACCCCTCAATCCTTATCCCGCCCTCACTTACACCCTGGAGATCAGCACAGTAATGTACCAGTGGTGTAACCATGACAACCGCTCCCCTACTATTTATTTTGCCAGAGCTTTTGTTCTTTTCTTTTGTACCCCGTCGTGGACAGCGACTGCCATTTTGCATACGGCGACAAGAGCTACTCATCTCCTATGCACATATAGCAGAGGTCACTTGCGCCATGGAAAAAAATAATATACATACATATACACGTGTGTGTGTGTGTGTGTGTGTGTGTGTATAACACGTGTTCTTTAAAATATTACGACCTGCTTATTTTTAGCTTTAAAAGAGGAGAGAATAAAAGTGCATTTGCACACATGTATGTCCATCTTGCTCCATTCCGGTCATGTTTCCTTCACTTAGCGAGTGAAACATAAAAGCTGCTGAACAGCCTTTACCTTTCCGTCCCTTCGTCCTGTTCAAGGGTCAACAAGAAGGCGTTCCCTTCTAGCGACTTCTCTCAGAAACGCAGAAATCTGCCGGCCCATTATTATTCTATAAAAACCAACTGTTGCAAACGGTTTGTGCCTCCACTTCTAACGTGCATTCACACATGCGGTTGCAAAGCACTTTACACAGGATAGCGTTCCCCCTTCACATGGACCCGAGGCCACGGGACGCCGCACGGGACGCTAACCTGGTCGTCGGGGGCGACGTGGGGTCGGGCGTCCTGCCCAGGAGGAGATGCAAACCGAACCAAACAAAGCAGCTTTTTTTGTGTGACATGACATTGACAATGAGTTATCTCTTGTTTTTGCACAGTGACAAACTCAGGCGCGTGCACGTGTCCCCTTTCTTTCTGTACGTAATGAGGCGGAAGGCACACAGAAACAAGACACGCCGACCGCGGCCTTGTGGATTCTGCTCGTGATCTGAGCGGCTTCGACACGATGACGGCTCCAGTTAGAGAGCGCAGAACGTGGACGCCCGCAGCCTCCACTCCTTTTTTTATTTAAACGGCTGCCGAACTAAATGCATTATCTGGATCGGATGCGATCCGGAGTATTCCTGCGCCGTCTAGCCGTATCCGTTATCTCTAAACTTAAAAAGTCCTTCCACCTATCTCAGCTTTCCTGTCTGACACTGATGGATCTGGAGATGAGAAAGGGAAGGGCGCAGAACCATATCTGCCGATACGCTCCGATAACGTCCAGATGAATCCCATAAATATCATCTGTTGATTATTGTCGCGTTTGTTCTCGGTTTGAGGAAATGAGTCAGCTCCAGAGTTTGTTTTTTGCCACGCATGCGTGCATTTAAACGTTTTAAGATTGTGGAGAATTATATCAGACCGGTACCGCTTGTTGGTCGACCCAAATTTTTTATTTTTGAACATTTATTAGAACGAGTTCCTTGACAGTCACACACATTCTTACAAAACCTCATGACAAGATACACATTATACAATATTCTTTATAGGTATAATTATTTCTACCATTAATTTAGCAATTTACTTATTTTCTCAATAGCAAGCAAAAAAAAAAAAAGAAAAAACTGAAATACAACAAGGTCGACCCAAATTTAATGTGGAATCGGCTCGTCCGATACCGTTTTTCACCTCGCGGCCGGGTTCTCAACCACCGTTCCCACAGTTGATTCAGTCGTTGAAGGCGTTCTCCGCACACATGGAATGAGGTCTATTTCTCTCAATGAAATGAAGCAGATTTTAAAAAAGCAAGTGATTCCATTTAGCATTATTTTTCTGTTTGGCCGCCCTTTTTAAAACGACGCCAATGCGAGGAGGGCAACTCAGATGACACGCCGTTCTCCGGAATAACAGAGAAGGCCCTTTACAGCCACTGGGTCTATATAATTAACTTCCTGCGGCTCATTATTAACACATCTCCAAGAGAAGACAGCCATAAACAGCCTCCTCCATCTTCAAGTAACGTCTTGAGCCCAACGGATACGAGGTTCTAACAACCCGACAGTGACCGTGTCGAAGATCGGAACTTGATTAGCATATTTTCTCAAACGGAACTTTGCGCCGTATCTGTAAGAGTTAAGCCGGCCGCAAGCGTGGGAAGTGAATGAAAAGCTCCAGCGGCGACACAAGACAAAGGTAAGGTTTCTGCCGATCGGTAAAGATTCCTCCGTCGTCCGCGCAAAAGCTGTTTGATCCGAGCTGGGAGAACATTTTGTTAGCGCCAAGCAACCGAGCGGCAGATTTAATGGCTACAGGAGACGAGGCTGCCAAAACAATAACGGGACGGCGTTCAAGAAGGATCGGGCATCGTGCCGTAGCGCCCTCCCGCAGCGGCGTTGGACCCGCCGTTAACCACGAGGGCCGCCATGAGGGCCGCCATGAGGGCCGCCATGAGGGCCGCCACGGCCGAGCGCAAGTAGGTGGACTTCCCTCGCTCCAGCGTCCCTGCTCCTTCGATGCAGATTTGAAAATACCCGCGTCGTCTTCACAGCCGGTGTGTAGGATCGTCTTACAGGTGCGATCGCTTGCCAGCGCAGCACGCCGTGCAGCACGCCGTGTAGAACGCCGTGCAGAACGCCGTGCAGCAACACTGCAGCTTTCACATGCGCTGTGCTGCCGCCACGCACCATAGTTTGGGTTCTTTTTTATTTCATTGCTATTTTTTTTATGCTGGGGTTTGTACCACTTAGAAGAAGCACAAAAGAAGAACAAAAATGATATTATCTAGCATCGATATTTATCTATTGCATTTTTCGTTTGCAATTTTATCAAGTCTCATTTTTGCTTGGAGTAGCCCGTATCCTGAAACCCTTTTTTTTTTCATGAGCGCAAATGGAGTAGGTACTCCTTACCCCCCCGAAAAATGTCCCCAAAAAGCCGACGCCGGCACTCAGAGAGCCTTTTCTCACAGCAAAAAGCTTTCCAGACACAACAAGAACTACTGAAGCACAAAATTGCCCCCTTGACTTTCTTGTGCAACGAGGTTGAAAAGGCCAGTCGGCCGAGCCCACGGGGATCCGAGGCAGGAGACGAAGACGGGGGAAGAACCGAGCGGGATAATAGATACCAAAAGAGTCCTAGAGAGTTCGGCCGGTTCCGGGCAGATGTTTGGATCCGGTGTCGACCCATGTCTCTGTAACTGAGCAGTACAAGCGTCTGCGCGCGATGTCGAGAATCCGCCGTCTCTTCAACCTAAGCGAGCACGGGTTTCAGTTCGTCAGGTGGTTGAAAAATAGTCGTCACGGTGACACTATGTACACGTCGACACATCGAAACAAACAAGCGGATCTTCGTTCCGGTTGGAGCGTCCGCCTTGGTGTTTCTTCGTGTCATCCAATCCCATCCTCTTTCCAAGAGCGACCTGCACAAACGCGTGTTTTGGCGAGTACGCCGACAGAGCGTCCAGATGCCAAAGCCAAACACGTGAAACAAACTAAAGCCACGGTCCACGACGTCGAGTCATTTATCAATAGATCGGGTATCCGGATCTGGTTCGACGTTGCATTTCGACGACGGGCGCTCGGCTTTGGTGGATCGGAGGCGGAGCTCCGAGCCCGGGTCGTGGTTTTACTCCAAGATAACGCGGCGGCTCCTCTCTTGTGTCGGCTCTTCCCCTCGGGGGTCGCCATGTTGATTCATCTGCCTCCATCTGACCCCGTCCTCTGCATCCTCCTCTCTCACACCGACTCAGCTCAAAGATAGATTCCCATCCTTTCATATTTTACTCCGCGACAGAGCAGCCTGTGCCGAATCCCGAGAAATAATATATCTGCTTGTGGCTTCGGTGTCTGTCGGTTGAAACGCCTCCTTTTTTACGGCTTCACCTCAATTAATCTCATCCTTCTGTTGCCAAATGTGTGTATTTTAGCTCCTAGACCTGCGTGTGTGTGTGTGTGTGTGTGTGTGTGTGTCGGAGAAATATGGATTCAAATATGCTGCAAGTCGCAGAGGAATCTTTTCCCCGCCTCCTCCAACCTCTACACTTTTATGGATGTGCACTGAGACGCTCATCGCCAAGGTTAACTGAAAATACTCGCTTCCCTCGCTGGAGCTTCTGGCATCCAGAAGCAGAGGAGAAAACGAGCGGCTACATTGATGCCGGGATGAAATACTCTCAGCCCGTATGTTTTTGCTGTATCATTGATCCAAACCGCCGGAGTGTGTGCGGCTCGCTCCGACTCGGCCGTCGCTCGGCTGCTGAGAATAAAGAATTTTACTTTCCACACATCCGGGTCCATTGACTCCTGGTAAACACCGTATTTGTTTTGTAGATATTGGCCCCCATATGTTTATTTTACCGGCGGTAGAGAAAATGTCTGACACGCTGAGCTTCGGGCGGCAGCCACAGCTTGATGTTGGCTTGTCAATTACATTGGACTGAAGGGCTATGGCCCGCTAGTCTGTTACCATGGAAACCGGTTTCTTTACACATTTTTGGTGCCGGCTGGTATCAAAACCAAACGCCACCCCTGCTCTTTCTGTGCCCTCCCTGTCCTGCTGCGCGCGTGTGTGTGTGTGTGTGTGTGTGTGTGTGTGTGTGTGTGTGTGTGTGTGTGTGTGTGTGTGTGTGTGTGTGTGTGTGTGTGTGTGTGTGTGTGTGTGTGTGTGTGTGTGTGTGTGTCGGGCTGCATGTTGCATTGACTGTGCGCCTCCACTCGCAGTCTGGGCTCAGAGACGGAGCATTCGCAGCCACAGTCTGCGTGACAAACAGGTAATCACTGCTTTTGTTTTGATACAAACCTATATTTGTTCTCCCAGGTTTGTCTTCTAACTGTAAATCCAGAGATATCATGTTATCTGTGTTTCCTGCTGCGTATTATACTTCTATTTAGACTGTCGAATGTAATATTTGACATCGTTCGACGTGTTTTGGCTCAATTTTAGCACTGGAAATAGATCTGTGAGTGTGCTTTGTGAATGTGCATGTGGTTCTGTTTCTAAGACGAGGATCCCGTGACGTCTATTGTGTCTGCCGCGTATGTCTGGAAGAAAACGCATGGTGGTTCCGTCATTAGCTCTCCAGTGTTGGAGGTGAAGCTCGTCTCTATAAAAAAGCGTGGTGATTTTATCAGGATCGATCAGATTTTATAAACGGCGTCCAGCCTTTTTACACCGGTTTGAACCGTCGCTCATACCGCGCTGACTGCATGTTAACCCGCGTGTCGTTTAGCACGTGTAAGGTAAGCGTGTTCTGGAACTGAATCAAGCTGATTAGCGTGCTCGTATTTTCCAATTAACCCTAAATGCAAAACATTTAAATGCCATTTTGTAGCTGACAGCGAGTGATAAGATTCTCCAGCGTTATTCCAACTCACCCTGAAGCACAGTTTATTTTTCAACCGAGTAAACAATATTGCTTTTAGAATCTGACGCAGGATTCTGTCAATCGTCCGTCAGCTGCAAAAACAAAAAAAAATGCATTCATTAAGGAAAGAAAAGCCTTAAAAAGTGGTCTTGTAATGTCCGTTGTTGCCTCTGGAGGCTGCGCTGCGTCACGGAGGTGAAAAGGAGAAAAGCGATGGTGACTAGTTTTCTCCCCCTGGCGGTCAAGACGACACGATGCGCCGGCAACAACGTCCAAGACGTCACGCTGGCTGTCCAGGACTCGCCGGTCCGACCGCCGCCTCGCCGTTTCCACGCGGCCTCTCTCCGTGAACACGCTCTCCGAGCCGACGAGCGCTTCCAAAACTAACAGACGTAGTTCATATTGTTGCCAAGTGACGGGAGATTAGCTGGCGTGACTCCGCACGGAGCCAGGTTACTCACATCACCCACGGCTTTTCCTTTCAATGTGGAGCCGGTCTTCTAAACAAGGTGACCGTACTTTCATTTCCACTAAACGGGACCTTCTGCTCCGCCGAAAGCTGCTTAAATGATGCTACAAGTGCACTCAAAGACGCCCTCCGATTCAAAGTATTTAAATGATGCCAACCAAATCGCTGCTCTTGGTCAACAGAGACACAAATGCAGATCCCGAGTTGTTCTTTAAAAACGCCTCCCTTCAACACGGCTCGAAATGATGACAGAAATATCGGACAATGGACTCTTGATGAAATGGATCGGCGTCATCTGGTCCGGAGAGCTCAATTTCCATTTTGCTTTCTGAAACCATCTGGCCGCTTTCCTCACGAGGGGCGGGTCTGGCGAGAGGACCGGTGGAGGTCGTTGAACAGCCAGGGTTATGGTGGGATGCAAAAGTGGGTTTACCTAATTAACTCTTCACCGAGTCTTGCAGTAAATGTGTTCAGGCCGGTTCATATTAGCGATCCGGTCTGGCCGGACCGGCCTTATCGTCGCGACCGAACTCGATGACAGCATTTCGGCAACGCGAGAATCAGGATTCGACTCTCATATGAATGTAAGCTTACAAGAAGCTCCGAAGCCTGAGATAAAGGTAACTGTCACAGACAAAAGTATAGATGGACGGAGAATATTTACATGCCCTCAATAGAATCAAAGTAGAAAATAAAACATCAAATGAACATCTTAATCCTTCATAGAGAAATACAGAGAAGAGGGAGCTGCATTGTGTCTTTGCCGACCTAGAAATAAACATATGGCAGGGTGCCAAGAGAGGAGCTCTGGTATTGTATGAGGAAGTCTGGAGTGGCAGAGAAGTATGTTAGACTGGTGCAGGACATGTATGCTCGCTGTGAGACACTGGTACGGTGTGCTGTAGGTGTGACAGAGGAGTTCAAGGTGGAGGTGGGACTCCATCAGGGATCAGCTCTGAGACCCTTCTTGTTTGCAATGGTGGTGATGGACAGGCTGACAGATGAGGTTAGACAGGAACCTCCATGGACCATGATGTTTGCGGATGACATTGTGATCTGTAGTGAGAGCAGAGAACAGGTAGAGGAACATCTAGAGAGGTGGAGGTATGCTCTGGAAAGGAGAGGAATGAAAGTGAGTCGCAGCAAGACAGAATATATGTGTGTGAACGAGAGGAACTCGGGTGGAACGGTGAGGCTCCAGGGAGCGGAGATCAAGAAGCTGGAGGATTTCAGGTACTTGGGGTCAACAGTCTAGAGCGTAGGAGAGTGTGGAGAAGAGGTGAAGAGATGCGTCCAAGCAGGTTGGAATGGGTGGAGAAAAGTGCCAGGGGTACAAAGAGATAGAAGAACATCAGAAGGAAAGGAAAGTTGGAGGAGACACTGGTGAGACCAGCCATGCTGTGTGGACTAGAAACCGTTGCAATGACGAAGAGAAAGGAGGCAGAACTAGAGGTTGCAGAGATGAAGATGTTGAGGTTCTCTTTGGGAGTGACCAGGATGGAGAGGATCAGGAATGTGTCCATCAGAGGAACAGCACATGTTAGATGTTTTGGAGAGAAGGTCAGAGAAGCCAGACTGAGATGGTTGGGTCATGGACAGAGGAGGGAGAGTGGATACAGGACTGTCTCAGAAAATTAGAATTTTGTGTTAAAGTTCTTTAGGTTCTGTAATGCAATTAAAAAAACAAAAATGATATTTTGAGTTAGGATTTTTGATTTTTCTTAAGATGTAAGCTATAATCAGCAATATTAAAAGAATAAAAGGCTTGCAATATTTCAGTTGATTTATAATGAATCCAGAATGTATGACATTTTTGGTTTTTGTAATGGCATTACAGAAGATAAAGAACTTTATCACAATATTCTAATTTTCGGAGTCACTCCTGTATATTGGTGGACGGATGCTAGAATTGGAGCTGCCAGCCAGGAGGTCTCTAAGAAGACCAAGGAGAAGATTTATGGACGTCGTAAGAGAGGATCTGAAGGTGGTTGGTGTGAGAGAGGAAGATCCAGAGAACAGGGGAGCTGAGAGGAGAAGAAGAAGAAGAAGAAGAAATGAACATCTTAATCCAAACCATAGCCGTCGGCAAAAGTGCACATTTCTTGTCACTGGTAGAAATAGAGGCTTACCAGGAAACAACGATAAATTCAAGCTTCTTCGCTAAAATTGGGAAATGGCCGCGTTCAGTTGGTGAGTGGGCTGTGTTTAGTATTTCCGGGAGAGAGAACGTGTGTGTGTGTGTGTGTGTGTGTGTGTGTGTGTGTGTGTGTGTGTGTGTGTGTGTGTGTGTGTGTGTGTGTCTAATTGGATGGGTATGTGGGTGATGCTGAATAAGAGAGATGTCCTAAAAAAGCTGCATTTGTCACGTGGACTGTGCACGGCACACAAACATGAGAAGGAAAGCCGGTGGTTCGATGCGGGTGATAATTGAAAATGCCTTTTTCTTGAATTTAAATTTGATTTAGTGATAACTGAACCACTTTTTTTTTCAACCATTTCTATTTCTGAATGGATGAGTAAATGAGCTGTTCTCCGTAGGAGACTTAAAAACCCCTTACTTTGCAGTTCCTCCAACACCCGATAATCTCTCTAAATGCCATTTTATGTCAAGACATATTAGGTTCCCCGTTCTGTAAAGAAGTTCTTGGTATTGAATGGCATAAATGATACCTTGAAATAGCATATAAAGAGTGATGTTTCATCCTTCTATTTGTATAAATAAATAACGTAAGGGGAAGGTGGCCGGCTGTAGAATGTCGTCTGCCTGACGGGGAGAAACCTTGGCAAGCATGGAAAGAAGCCTCCGGATCCGGCGCTTCATCTGACACACGAACCGTCAGGAGACGAGGTCCACCTCTTTTTAATATATGTATATTATCGTCCGAGGGGGGATGGAAACACCTGGGTATCTCATGTCAGAATGATACAACCTCCCACAGGGGATATTTGTTGCCCTCTGCTCACCGTCGGACACAAAAAGGAGTTTTCCTCTTCCCGCCTCACGGTTTACATTTCTTGCTTTTCCTGATCTGGAAGGCATTGAAGTCAAACGTCCCTTTGCAAAGAGACGTCCAGAGTAAACACCCATCGCAAAATAAAGAAATGAGACCTAAAACGAGAGGTGAGAGGTGAGGCTGGATGCGTTATAAGGGTTCGTGAAGTGAACGTTCAGGACGCCGGTTGAAAAGGCGACACATGGCAGATCTGGTCAACAATAATTCAGCCCGGTTTCACCTTTTCTATTGGAATCGACACCGCATTCGACTTCATCCCGGCTCCGACAGCGTGATTTCTGACGGTTGGGTTCTACGCTTTCCGTGTTGTCGCTCGCCCGTGGGTTTCAGCTAACGGCGGCCGCAACTGTGACTCTCTGTGTCCAGAACAAGTATCGGCACGGATTGTGCAGGAAGTGACGGCGGAGGCGGTGGCGGTTCTCAAGGGCGAACAGGAGACTCAACGGCTGCCATCAGGTTTGCTGCACACAAAATACTTGCACTTTTTTTTTTTTTTTTTATATTTCCACAAATTTAAATGCGTCTAAATTCACATTAGCATTAATGCGACATCTTGTAGCGAACGGATGATATATCTTTTTGTAAGAAAAGCACACATCGGCTGACACGCGGCTCCAGTACGGCCTGAAAAAATAAGAATAAGAACAACTTTATTTGTCGCGAAGGAAATTATTGTGCCAGAGTGACAAGAAAAAATATAACAATAATAAATAATAGTAGAAAATTGTATAAACAGTAAAAAAAAAGAAAAAAAAAAGGGGGGGGGGGAATAAGAAATACAAATAAATCATAAAGTGTCTAATTTCTCAATCGGCTTTCCATTATTTAGGTTTTTCTGATTGTACGCGGAGCCGGGCGCTCGTAGGCCGGCGCTCATTCTCACGTCCACATTTATATTTAACCCTCATATATTATGTTAAGGGTCAATTTGACCCTTAACATAATATATGAGGGTTAAGTGAAAGCGCCGTCCGTCCTGTGATTTACAATCCAAGGGTTCTTCCTCTGCAGTTGAAGACACCGCCAACTTGCCTCCCTCGCCTCCACCCTCACCTGCTGCCGAGCACTTTGGCCCCCTGGAGCAAGGTAGGAATAATACCAGCTGTATTTGAGAGCTGTTTTCCAGCTTCCCCTGCGTTGTAACCTCGGGATCGCGGACGGCGTTCGAATCCGGTGTCTCCCGGTGTCTCCCGGTGTCTCCCGGTGTCTCCCGGTGTCTTCCGGTGTCTTCCGGTCCCGCCCGCTGTGTTTCACTGCTCCGGGACATGGAAGCGCAAACTGGTCGCTAAAGCATTTTAATCAGACACGAGCGTCATCTTGAGTTGCCACCTCCTCATCTTATGTGTGCACGTTGACAGTTTGAGTCTTAATCCGCACCATTTTTCTCCTCAGACCATCACGACAAGCATGTAACAAACATCATCCCTCTCATTCGCGTCCACGTCTTCGCTGTCTTAAATGTGACGGACGACACAAAGCTTCGCCGCTCTTATTTGTCCGATTCTAGTTTTTTGCTTTTTATTTTTCCCACTCTCAGTGTTTTATGTGTTTGTCGCACCGCAAGCCCAGCAAACATGACGTTTCAATGAAGTAGATGATTCTGGATTAACCCACAGTATCAAGTAGCCTCCGTGTGTGTGTGTGTGTGTGTGTGTGTGTGTGTGTGTGTTGTCAGTCCTCTGCCCTTCTAAGACTTGTTCTTTTGTAATGACTCAAGATTGATAAATGGTATAAATGTTCCCCGTAGAAGTGATTGTAAAATATTCCCGTTTGTGTTTGAGTGTCTTGGATGTGGACGAAGGTCAAACGTGATAGACGGCGGTTTATCTCTGTTTAAAAAGCTCTGCTCCCTAGATTTAGCTGTCAGAGACACTTTTGCATGATTATCTGCATTAAATCTGGAAAGCTCCTTCGCCTCTCGACTCATTTTCCCCGTGTTTTGAAACGACGACTCTGCGTTTTCTTTCCCCGGTCCACATCTCAGGGACGGAGTGAAGAAATTGTCAGGAACTTTTATCGGTCAATGTCAGGCGCTTCTGCATCGTCTCGTTGTTTCCTCCATTTTTTGCAATTTTTGTTCTGAGCTTAAATCCATCACATGCGATGAGATATGTTTTAAAATGTTAGTCAACGTTTGCGACGCATTTTATTTTATCTGTCCAAGAATAAGGCTTCCTGGTTCTGGTCACCTTTGATTTGTCTGTCACCGTCAACTCGTCAGCGTCCCACATGTGTGTGTGTGTGTGTGTGTGTGTGTGTGTGTGTGTGTGTGTGCGTGTGTGTGTGTGTGCGTGCGTGCGTGCGTGCGTGTGTGTGTGTGTCACGTTTCTCTCCGATCAAACTCTGTCCCTTTTATGAGCTCCCCTTTCCAATCAGTGTGTTTTGTGTTGGCTACTCAAAAAAAAAAAAATGACACAAAAAACAAATATATTTTGACTTTTCTCCCTCGTTTCTGTCTTTCTTCACGACAATGTCCATTTTAATAAGTTGTGAGAAAAAGGATTCTGGAACCAGACCTCTTTTCCGGATTCCGGTCGATTCTAACGGCGACGTGAATCGGCTTTAAATCTAGAAAACAAGATCCCAATGAGAAAAAACACTTTTCCCGTTTCGGTCGTCTCGATGGATTTTCACTGGAAAATCCCATTTCAAGCGCCGTCGGGCTAAAAGGGACTTTAAGATGGACATCTGTGTGCGATCTCTCTTTTGTTTTTCTCGTGTTACTTTTCCTTCCCTTCTCTTTTTCTTTCCAGTCTGTGTGTCCAGATATCCCTGCAGTTCTTCTCCTTGTGTCTGTCTTGTTTGTAGATGTAGGGGATGAGGAGGCGGCAGGCCCTCTCCGCCGCTTCCAAAATTCTCGGGAGAGGTGCAAGTTCCTCGCCCCCTCCATCTCGGTGTCCGTGCCCGAGGACGATCCCTACCACTCCGACGAGGAGTACTATGAGCACCCGTTGTTCAGCCCAGAGTGGACGCACTCGGGCTCGCGGCCCACAGGGCCGGCCGTGGCCTTTAGACAGATTGAAGGTGAACCACGCATGGTTCCTCTTTGCCGTTTAACCCCCGCATCGCCTCCTCTTTCTTTCTCTGCCTTCCCTTTTTAACATCCTTTCCTGCTTCTGTGATTCCTCTCCCCCCCGTCCTACCGTCTGTCCGTCCGTCAATCCGTCTGTCCGTCTGTCTCGGCGTGTGTGTGCGTGCGTGCGTGCGTGCGTGTGTGTGTCGACATGTCTTTGTGGCGTTTGTTTTGCTAAAAATCGGAGTCATTTCAGATTGTTTTGATATTAGCATTTCACTCTTCATTTGTGTCACCTCTGGTCATTGCTGCCTGCGGCCGCCGAGCCGTTCGACCCGACGCGCCGCGGGACGTCAGTCCAACATTCTGATTCCCTCGTCGTCGAACCTCCAGATCCGAAGGCTTCCGTTGCTTTTTGACCTTTTTCCCCCGACCCGATCAAAGCTTGGTTCTAAACTGCGGCCACAAAGAAGCCCGTCTTGCGAAAGAGCTGCGTCCTTTTTAATCGTCCTTTTTGTTTCCGCCCGCCCGGACTCGACCCGCCTCTTCTCCCAGCCGCCTTTTAGAAGACGCCGGGATCCGAAGTGCCGGTAAAGCGGAGAAACGTTGGCCCACAAAGCGTCCCACTTTTGGCCGCTGTTTCCAAAACCCCTTCGGTCATCGCCGGCGATTGCTAGATTTAGGTCGCGGGCGGTAGATGGAGAGCGCGATATTTTCCCCGACAACGACGTCGATTCAAATGCTCGACCAAAACATCCGGTGGCCTCGGCGGAAAGGAGACGTGATGAAAACACGGTCACACGCAACACGCCGTGCCCATGTGTAATGTTCTTGTATGTGTGAAGGCTTCAGACGGACTCTCCCCGGAGCCCAAACTTGTGTTTTCACATTACCCAAGTCTGTGTTGCCTGTAGTCTTAATGTTTCCCCCTCTCGCCCTGTGTTTGAGAAGAAGAGACCATGGAGGCTCTTACAGCTGAATACGAGGAGGAGGAGGAGGAGGAGGAGGAGGAGGAGGAGGAGGAGGAGAGTGCAGAGGCAGCAGAGTCCGAGGCAGCTCTTGACGAGCGGCGGTGGAGTTTGGAAGAGCCCGAGCTGGACGGCCCGCCAGCTGAGCCCTTAGAGCAGGGAGAGGCCGTAGACAAAGCCCAGAGTTTAGCCGCGGGGTCGGCCGAGGCGGTTAGCGCCGCCGCCGCCGCCGCCGCCGCGATCCCTTTGGACAAAGAGGAGGAGGAAGCAGAGGGCGAGGAGAGCCGGGTAACAGGTGTGTCCTGCCCTCTGCCTCTCCCTGCCTGCATGTGGCTGCACTGTCTCAGAATGCCGGCGTCGAACAGAATCCGTGAGCTTTTAAAGAGCATTATTCCGACGGAATGGCAAATCCTTCCCCCTGCGATCTGCTATGGGCTGCGAGGCAACACAGGCTTGTCGGTCACGTTCTTTTTATCTTGATCTGGCGTAACCCCGGTGCTTGTCTTTTCTTTTTTCTTTCTTTCTTTCTTTCTTTCTCCTCGCTGTGGTTTTTGGTGGCCGACCGTTTTTTTTTCTTTGTTTCGTTGGTATGACGAGTGACGTGTCGCCGATCGTAACGGTGCTTCTTTTTGTTGTCGCTGTTCTTTTTTCTTTTTTTTTTTTTTTTGTACCAGCTCTGAGCTTACAGGTATATCAGTACGTTTACACATGGCTCGGCGCTGAAGTGCCAGTGCTGCGCTTTTTTGTAAACCTCAAATTATACCTAGTCCACGTGGGTCGCTCGTTCGACGAATCGGCGGGGAATTTCATGTCGGCTCTCTCGTGTTTGGTGTGTCGTACTCGTAAGTGGCCCCGGGTTTCATCCAAAACATGGTTTTCCCAGGTAAATGCCAATTCATGAGTTTCGTTTGGAGTTTTTGTTACCGTCAGGCGAATTTGGTATTTCTCTGTCATTCGCCGGCCAGCTTCCTCGCCAAATATCCCTTTCGGATCATTTCGACCGCGTAAGAAAGTCCCGATCCGGGCCGACGTGAACTCGTTCCGGACGAACGATGTGAACACGGGTACCTTCTGTACGCCCCAAGATCTCAAATTGTCATGGAATCCCATTGGACAAATAAAGAATGACAGGAATGCCATTCTTTCCGACATGATGTTTACAGTATTTGCATGGATGGATCATCACATTGACTATTGTTTATTTCCCATGAATCAGCGTAAGAGTTCCCTCATGCCGCTACTGTCACATAGTGTACCATGCCATTTTCTCATCCATCTGTGACTTGGTGGATCCCATAATCTCGCCGTTCTCCAGCGATGGCCGAAACCGTGTGCCGTAAGTTGTTTTGACGAAAGCTTCGCCCGTCCTCTGCTTCTTCCAGTCCCAGGCTAAAATAATACCTCGCTCACAGCATGTCAAAGCATTGCTTTTCTCCTTACGTTCAAAACAGCCAACTTCTAGATGTGCTTTCAGCTGCGAAGATGGACTCAGACAAGCAGGAGAGCAAGAAAAGAGTTTCCGTGAGCCCGGACGCCGCCGGATCGGAGAAACGACCGGAAGAATTTTTCGAGCCCCGGATCCAGGGATTCTTCGCCGGAGAGCGGGTCGTACCCGAGAGCCCCACCATGGACGTGCCCTTCGAAACCCCGCCGGTTGAAAACCAAGCCAAAGACGGCGGCAGGTCCCTCACCCTGCAGCCCGCCTACGGCGAGCCGATCACCGTGTCGGAGAAGCAGCCGTCGGTGGAGGTGGTGGAGTTCAGCAGCATCGGCGCGCCTTCCGACTTCTCTTCGATGGGGGTCAAAGCGGAAGAAGGGCCGCCGGCGACCGATCGCTCCGCCGTATCGGCGTACTTCGAAACCTCGGCCGCCGGCGCGGACGAGGCTCCCCGGAAGGCCGAGGGCTATTATGAACTCAGCAGGGCCGGCGAAGAGAAGAGCGCGGCGGACGTCGAGACTCGGGAGATCCGCTTCGGCGAACGAGCAGAAGCCCACGATAGGCCCGAAACCAAAAAGACGACGGCCGAAGACGCCAGAATGTTCTCCGTCCCCGACAGGAGCGGCGAGTGCCGGCTGTCACCGGGCAAACTGGCCTTGGAGCAGCGGAGCTACTCGCTCAACATCACTATCGGAACGCTGGATCAGAGCGGCCAAGCCAAATCCAGGAACTTTTCCCCGCTGGCCACAGATATAATGTCGTATACCAGCGGCAGTCTGGACGAGTCCGCCGATTACCTGCCGGCCGCCACTCCCTCGGCGGAGAAACCCATGTCCTTCCCGCCTTTGATTCTGGAGACGGCGGCTTCCGTCACCTCGGACTCCTCGTCCCCTCCGAGGGCGGCGGAGGCGATTTCGAAAGCCGGCTCTCGACCCGAGTCGCCGGAATCCCCTCAGCCGAACAAGGCGGCTTACAAAAACGGCGCGGTGATGGCGCAGGACTTGCCGGAGATGCTGGACCTCGCCGGAACGCGCTCCCGATTGGCGTCGGAGAACACGGAACCGGAAATCGTCCGAGGGAGGTCCGCTCAAGCCGACGCCGCCTTCTCCGACGACCCTTTGGCCGGCTTCGTTTCGGGGGAACAAAGTCCCGGGGTCAGAAAGAGCGATAGCCAGCTGGAAGAGATGGGCTACTGCGTGTTCAGTGAATATTCCGGGCCGATGCCGTCCCCCGCCGATGTATTCAGCCCCACCAAAATATCGGCGCAGGCGTTCACCCCGTCGGTTTTAGAGGAGAAAGTGGCCGAGCAAGCCCGGAAATTAGCGGTCAGAGACACGTCCGTGGAGGAAAAGGCCCGGGCGTCGGAAGCTGCCGACGCCGGCGAAGAAAAGGAGGAGAAGCGGGCGGAAAGCCAGGAGCCGCCTGAAGAAAAAGGCAAAGAGGTCGCCGTGGAGCCGGCGAGCGAGGCCGAGGCGGCGACCCCGCGGGGGAAGCCGTCGGCTCCGCCGCACGCGGGGGAAGCGTTTGTGACGCCGACCGTCACCGTGACCTTAGAGGAAGGCGGCAGGTCGGGGAGCGAGTCGGAGCGACAAGCCAGCGGCGAAGGATCGGCGTCCGAGACGGAGATCGCCGATTACGAGAGGCAGATCCGCAAACTGGAGATGGAGGACAGGCCTCTGAGTCTGGAGGAGGAGCGCGAGCTGCGGGAGCTCCGCGAGAAGGTGAAGCTGGTCCACCAGGAGGCCTACGAGGAGGTGGACGCCGAGGACGTCTACCAGCTGACGGGAGTCGCCAAGGACCGGATCGCCAGGCCCGTCAAAACCTCCCCGGCCTCCTCGGTGGAAAGCAACATCGACGACGACAAGCTCCTCTCCCCGGTGCTCTCGCCGGCCAAGAACAAACAGAGGGAACTTTACGGATCCCCGAAAAGAACGCCTTCACCTGCGCCGGCCGCCGGCAGAGAAGATAAAGACAAGCTGGAGCAGGAGAGGAAAGAGAAGGAACGACAGGAACAGGAAGCCGCCGAGAAGAGAGTCAGAGAGGAGAAGGAGGAGGCGGAGAGGAAAGAGAGGGAGGAGAAGGAAAAGATGCGGGAAGAGACGAAAGAACGACAGGAGAGGGAGAGGAAGGAGAAAGAGGAGGCAGAAGCCAGGATGAGGGAGGACGAAGAGAGGAAAGAAAGAGAGCGGGAATTACAAGAGAAAGCAGAGAAGGAGAAGCGTGAACGAGAAGAAAGGGAGAGGAAGGAAAAGGAAGAGAAAGTCAAGAAAGAGAGAGAGGAGAAGGAGATGAAAGAGAAGGAAGAGAAAGAAAAGAAAGAGAAGGAAGAGAAAGAAAGGAAAGAGAAGGAAGAGAGGGAGATGAAAGAAAAGGCAGAGAAAGAGAAGGAGATGAAAGAAAGGGAAGAAATAGAGAGGAAAGAGAAGGTGGAGAAAGAAAGAAAGGAGAAGGAAGAGAAGGAAAGGAAAGAGAAGGAAGAGAGAGAGGCGAAAGAAAAGGCTGAGAAGGAGAAAGAAGAGCGGGAGATGAAGGAAAAGGCAGAGAAAGAGGAAAAAGAGAAGCGAGAGAGAGAAAGAAAAGAGAGGGAAGAACGAGAGCTCAGAGAGAAGGTGGAGAAGGAGAAGGAGAAGGAGAAGGAGAAGGAGAAGGAGAAGCAGCAGAAAGGTGTTGAGGTGACGGAGAAGCTGTGTGAGGCGGTGGGAGGAGCTGAGGCAGCAACCAGGACGCCGCCCGCTGGGAAAGAACCTGAAAAACAGCCCAGCGTAGAGAAGGAGGCAGCGGAAGGTGAAGGCCATGTGCCGGACGCCGGAGCCGGAGCCGGAGCCGAGGCCGGTACCGGCGCCGGTGTCGGGGTCGCGGCCCGGCCCGGAAAGGAAGCCCCCGAGGCTCGAGCCGCCATCGAATCGGTGGTGACGGTGGAGGACGACTTCATCACGGTGGTCCAGACCATCGAGGAGGCGGAGGAGCCGGGCCACAGCGTTCGCTTCTCGGCGCCGCCCCAGGACCGAGCCCTCGGGGTCTCCGTCCGCAAGTCGGAGGAAGAGGACGAGGATTCGGTGGAGCTGGCCCAGGAGGCGGCCGGTCCGGAGGACGTCGGCGAGACCCCGGGCTCTCCGGAGAGGGAGGCTCCTCACGAGGAGACGGAGGGGCCGACGGAAAGCTACGACCGGGACGAAACCACGATGGACGACTCGGTGCTGGACAGCTCCTGGATGGACGCGCAAGGTGAGCCTCGGCCCCGGAGACCCGCCGCTCCGGAAGGCCTTTACGGATGTTTGACCCGGATAATGTCTTCCGTATCCTGTCTGGACATTTTGCAGATGACGATAAGAGCGTTCTCACGGAGCAGATCGAGCCTTTGCCCAGAGCGCTCAGCCCGCTCAAAACGCTGGCGCAGACTCAGCAGACGCATCAGAAGAAGACGGACAAAGCGGAGAAGCCGGTCAAAGCCAAGACCAAAGGCGGGCGAACCAAAGGCCGGATCTCCACCCCCGAGAGGAAAACCGCACGCAAAGAGCCCGTCTACGTTCCCAGGGACGAGGTCAAGAAGAAAAAAGGTTCCCGACGCTTTACCTTCCTTCTCGCGTCTCAAAGACTTCCATCAACTGCTAGTTGAGGAGTTGCCCTCGCTGTCTCGTAGGGGCCGCATAAAGCAGTGAAAGAACGCGGAAAATGGCTTATTTCTTATCCCGGCAACCGTCACGTGCATCTTCTTATCACACGCTGAATTTAACGGCTCCGTTTTCACGGTCAGGTCGCTGAGCAAATACGAGCTCGCGAGCCACGAACCGGCTCCTCTCGGGGGGAAAGAGCGCACCGGGCCGGCCGGAGCTCCCGTCAGAGGCTTTCCTTGGCAGGGAGTCCTTGAGGCAGCGCAGCGTCTCAGCAGATGCAGAAATACAAGGTTTTCTAGTGGCGGTCTGGAGTCGGGGTAAAATTGGACGCGCCGATGCGCCCGTCGCAGGAAAAGTGGCGTTCTTGTCGCGCTGCCGGTGGGATTTTAAACCGGCGAGAGGAGGTTTGGTTGTTAGTCAGAGACAAATGGAAGGGGTTTCCGCGGCCAACGGCTGAATTATTCCTGCATATTGTGATTGTCGAGGCGATTTAACCCCCCAAATCCATTAAACTATAATCTAGGAATTCAGCCATAAACACGTCCGGCAGTTAGAAACGGGCGGTTGAGGTCCGCGGTCATCCTGCAGCATCGTGCCTCCGCTGACGTGGACTTCCTTGTCCCTCCTGCTGTGTAGCTGTGATAAAGAAGACGGAGCTAGCCAAAAGAATGGAGGCTCAGACTCCGTCCCCGTCCAAGAGGAGCTCGGGGAAACCGGCCGTCCGTCAGACCCGCCCGGTGCAGCACCACTCCTGCCCCAGGAGGAGACCCACAGGTGACGTGTCGCCGCCGTCACCTCCGGCGGACAAACCTCGTTTCATCGTGTCCACGCGCCCGTCGACATTTTCCATCATTTCATTTCTGTTCCGTCCCGAGGGGTCGAGTGGAAAGGATTCGCCAGCGTGGTTTGTCCGGCGGAGACGCTCGGGTTGCAAATTTTGATTTTTTTTGTCCGAGCCGCCTTCGCATCTGATAGCGTCAGACTAATTCATGTCCCCTTAATCTTTTTATTTTATTTATTGACTTGAATTATTGTTTTACGAGGAGTTCGACCTGTCCAAAAGTCACCAGGGCCAAATTGCTCTCGACTCAGCCCCTCTCGTTATTCACTGCATTTACTTATTCCATCTTATGATTTAACGTCTGTGTCTTTTGCATTATTTTCAATAAAATCCAACTGCTTTACTGATTTGATTTGATGTCACGTTTTTTGTTCATTTAGTCCATTCTTCATTTGTGTTGAAAAAAAACAAAACAAAAAAAAAAAAAGGGTCACCCGAGCACTGTGAATTCCTCTTTTGTGTATCTGTGCCATATTTCCACGTGCATCTGTGAGCTGATTGTGTTATTGTGTCTTATTTGTGTTTCTGGAGTCAAGATAGTCTGGAACGGGTGTAAAACGGCTGACGGGTCTGGAGTGAATCAGTATCCGCTCTAGCGTTTGCGTGCACGGATGTTTAAGGGCCCATTTTTCCTATTTTATTGTCATACACCTGATTGGTCTCTGTCCTAAAGCATTTTGGAATTCATATCCTTCATTTAAATGCATCTTAAGAGTGTATTTTCCAGCGTGAGCACCTTCAGCCTCTCCGTTCCCCCTCCTTGATGAGGCTTTGCACTGCCGAGAATCACTGACATTGTCATTTCTCTCCTAGAGTCGCTACCAGACAGTCGTCACTCTTTCAGTGTTGCCAGACGGTCCCACGAAAGAGCATGGGTGAGTACGTGCGCACCAGAGCGCGTGCACAGCCGCCGGAGGCGCGAAACACCCAGGATAGAAGCCGTCTGTTTTACGGACGGATCTTATCCCTTCGTGTGAAAGTATCCCGTCGAATGAGTTTGAGAGTTTAGGACCTTTGGCTTCTGGACTTACGACGTAAATGAACCCCGCTGATATTCTAATATCGGGGTCTGGGCGAGGCGATCGTCCGCTCAGCTCGGGATCCCGTGACCTGGAGGAAGAACAGAAACTCCTTGGATAAAGAGCGTTCGCGGCCTCCAAGCCGGCGCTCGCCTCCGTCTTTATCGGCGTTACGATCCCGACGTGAGAAACTGCATTTTAGCGCCGATCCTCTGTGCCTCAGTCTGTTGTCAATCATTCTCAATGGCGTTTGCGTTTGGGACGCGGTTTCGTTGCGTCGTCGCCTCGCAGAAGACGGTCGTTTAGATCGAGCGGTCGGAAAAATCGAGCGGTGACATTTCACCGCCGGCCGCGGTCGCGACTCCATTTTACTCCTCCGCCAAAATAATGACAGTTATTGTGTGCGAAATGAGACATTTTCTGCGTATCTTAAATGTCATGTATGCTGTCGTGGTCGTCTCCTCACTTGGAGTCCAATTTGGATTCCGCTTTTATTTTCTATTTACCGTCTTCCATCACGCCACTCAATATTATCTGCTGTGCCACTGAATCTGAGCATGAGCATGAGTGTTTTGTGTTCGGGTGTCATTCATTTCTAATTAATTGTCGACATTTTCACGACGACGGCGCCGGATGTGATCTCGCGAGTGGTGCGTCGGCTCCCGGGCCGTGATCACGCATGCTGAAACGCTGTTATTTCCACCTCTCTGTCACATTTCGTCCCACGCCGTGGTGCCGTGGTACTCACCCGCATGGCCTCATCGCCGTCCCATCTTAGTGCCGTGCGCATCGTTTCCCACTAACAAAGATCCCCACCTCCACATCCAGAGCGGCCGCTTCATTAAATAGACCTCGTCCATCCACCGCCTCGGTTTTACCGAGACTCGTAGCCAAGGTAGGTGGCCGCCAGCGCGGCGCTCGAGCTGTAGGAGCTCCTCGCAGGACACGTAGCAAACACATTCGTTGTTGAAAAGTCAAACGAGTCCCACGTGTGTGTGTGTTTAAGAAATGAATACGAGTGGCGACGGGACTGAGGTTGTGCTGTGGGTCGCTGTTCCGTGTGTGTGTGTGTGTGTGTGTGTGTGTGTGTGTGCATGTGCCTCCGCAGGACGGCGGGTCGCGGAGCCCCGACAAGGCGTCCTCTCTGCCGCGCCACGCCTCCCTTCTGGGTCGACGTGGATATCAAGACCAGGAGGAGAGTTCAACCTCCATCACCAGCTCTGGTTCTACTGCTCCTCGCAGACCCACAGGTGGACCACACTCTGTCACTGCTCTGGAGAAGGAAAACTGCAGGATAGAGAGATAGATAGATAGATGGATGGATGGAAGATAGATAGATAGATAGATAGATAGATAGATAGATAGATCTGCTATCGATCGATCAATAAGATAAGATAAGATAAGATAAGAAAAATTTTATTAATCCAGAAGGAAATTGTTGTGCCATAGTTACAGAAAACATAACAGTAATAAATGATAAAAAGAAAAAGGCAGAATTAGAAATAAAAATAAACTATAAACTACAAAGTGTTTCAGTGAAACTATAAAGTGTCTTAGTAACAAGTGAGGTAAGGAGTGCACAATAGTATGATAAAAGGTAGATCGATAGATAGATGATAGATAGATAGATCTGCTATCGATCGATCAATAGATAGATAGGTGGATGAATATCATCTTGCAGAAACAGCAATCCTATCTTAAACGCTGTATCATTTATCAGCTGTTTCTTCTGGATCTAAAACCTCATGCTTTGCTTTCATGCCTGCATTCAAAACCAGAAGAACTCAAGTCTCCCTGTTTCAACCTGGACAATATTCAGACGCGCTCCTGATTCAAAAATAGGTTATTTATCCCATTAGTTGTGATGGAAATGGGAGATTTGTTGTTGGAAGGCTCCGTGTTTTGCTTTGCTCTAATTCTCTGATCCTAACCGGACTGAGGGTTTTCCTTTTTCTGCCTTCTTACCGTGAATGTGTTTCTCCAGGCCTCCCGTTCTCATCCTCCTGAAATGTTAAATCTCATAACTGGCTTCAGATGAATGCTTTCCCTCCCATTGCACCCCTCAATCTGAAACCTTCCTTTTGCCCCCCGTAGCGTTTCGCCCCGAGATGAGGGCGGAGCACAGGACGGGCCGAGCCCCGAGCATGACAGGTAAAGCTGCCGGTGCGTTTATTCTCTTGAGTTTCGCACGGGTTTGCGCACATCTACGTATTTCTGTAATGGCTCAGCCTCGTCAAATGAAGCTGAAGATGGGTGGATTTCGGTCGGTGTCGGCGCGAGGAGCGGTCGAGAGACGCCGTCGTAAGGACGGTCAAATGTTACGGGAAAGCACTTGTTTACGCCGAGTTCGCTCTTTCTAGTAACGGAAAGCGTGCGCTCCCGCTCGGCCCGCAGCGGCCACTCCACGCCGCGCACTCCGGGCTCCTCCGCCATCACCCCTGGAAGCCCGCCCAGCTACTCCTCCTCGTCCAGGACCCCGGGAACCCCCCGCTCCCTCAGTTTGATCTCCCACGACAGGAAGGTGGCCGTGGTCCGCACGCCGCCCAAGTCTCCCGCCACCACGCCCAAGCAGCTGCGGATCATCAACCAGCCGCTGCCCGACTTCAAGAACGTCAAGTCCAAGATCGGCTCCACGGAAAACATCAAGTACCAGCCCAAAGGAGGCCAGGTGACGCTCCGTGTTATTTCCTTCTCCTCGCCGACACATTTCATCTCTTTTTTTATTGTTTTTACCTTGAGATGCGAGACAAAAGGAACACGGAGATACAGGCATGGCTGTAAATCAACAATATCCACACGGTCAAAGATATGAATACACAGCCATCGGGTTACTTTGTGTTTATCGTATTTATTGTTTCCGATCTACTTTTTCTCCCTTTGATATTTCCTCCGGCGGTCCTCGAACCCGAGTCCACGCCATTAGTCCATTAGTCTCCTGGTCTTCCACCCGCCTCCGCTCTCCTTCCCCGTTACGTCTCCCGGCCGTCACTCCTTCCGCGCAAAGACCGCTCGGAAATAACTCGCGGAATAACACGACGTTCGTTCTCAAAGCTCAGAACCGACAGAATAAGAAAAGAAATGGCGGTTTGCACTTTTAAAGGTGATATCTATTGAAAAAAAAAAAAAAAACAATTAACCGCCTGACTAACTTTAATGGAGTTTCCAGAGACGGCGTGCCGTCTCAGAGGCCCAGACATGAAAACGCATTTCTACCATTCAAACTGCATCCTGCTAAATGCTTAATTAGGTGACATACGTATTGTGAAAGTTTATCTATCCGGAATACTTGGAACAGTTTTTTTTTTCTGGTTTTGCATTTAAAATCCAAAGTAGGAAAAACGCAATGATATGTATGCTTTTGGATGACACACCCTTTAATCACAGCTCTGTGGAGCCTTTTTCAGATTCATGTTACTGCCTTCTGACATTACGTCAGCAAAACCATGAATTGCCACGGCTCTGCAAGCAGTTTAGCTAGAAATAATAGCAACTGTTCATTTAATAGTTGGTGTTTCTGCACCAAACCTGCACCCGCAGGAGGTGCGCGATGGTGAACTCCCACAATGTGACGTCCCGCCTTGCCGCGCAGCTCCGTGAGCTAGCCGGGAGCTAGCCGGGAGCTAGCTGATATCGTGCGGATTGCGATAAAACAGCAAGCTGTCCGTCGCAGTGGCTTCTTCCAGATCTCACCGCTGGCCTGAAGGGGAGGGTCAGCGCTTCGCTTGCTTGACATCTGCATGACCGGCTTTGTGTCGGTGCTGTCCAGCGCAGCCGGACAATAAATAAGCATCTGCAGCAGATCGGGGCGGGTGGAGACGTTAGCTTTGTGCTAATGCTCGTATTCTTGTGCGGACACGCGGGCTCAGTCAAAACCACCGACGGAGATGAAACCAGAGCGGTCAGCTCATTGGGAACAAGTGCGTCTTTGCAGGATTTAGAGGGAATTGTTGTCTGAAAGAGCAGGCTGTGCAGAAAAGGGACGATGAACAGTTGATGTTATTTACTTGAGTGTTTTCGGGGACCTGCAGGGAAATGTTTTCATCAGATGCATTCCGGACGAGCTACCGCCGTGCAAGAAACGAGCGACAAACTATCCGGTGTTTTCATCCGGGGTTCACACGTGAAGTCGTCAATCTGTGTTGCTTTCGCTGTGGAAGGTTGTGTTTTGGTTGCTGAGCCCGCGCACTCAATGTAGACTCGCTGTGAGTCAATATGGTAGCATTTTTTATCAGTGACACACAATGATCCAAATCATTTCATTTGGCTCATTTGGCATTTCCTGAAAATCAGCAATAAATTTCACCAAAACAAATCAAATCCTCCTGAGAATTGCTGACAATCAGAATCAGGATCAAAATAATTTTAGAGGGAACGTGTCCCGTGTAACGGCGTCGCGTAAAAGAAACATTTAAAGTTAATTTAAAAACATTAACTCAGCAATCATAAAAAGAACACACAAGTTGTGAATAAATGCACACAAATGAACGCGATGCTAATCAGGATGGTGCGACCAGTATTCCCTCTAATTTTTCACACCTGGGATCATAGTTTCATTTAGTCCATATATTTCCCTCAGAAAACTGGTTTACCACTTTAGCTTGGCTGCATGTTTATATCTATTTGCACAAAGTCCGACAGCCATTCCAACCTAAAAGAACCGCATTTCTTTTTTCCTTTGGTTCGGTGAGCGGACGGATCACATTCACTGCTCGTTTCCCTATGATAAGTGGTTAGCATGTTAGCATTAGCGTCACTTAACTCTGCCACACGGTTAGTATTGTTATATAGCACGTACGGGCAGAGCCTGTGCGCACGTGCTGTCCGTGCCGTGATTGGCTGCGTAGCGTAATGCATCGTATCGTTTGATTGGCTGGACACCTGTCACTCACTGAGCTATGCAGCAAAATGATACAGTAAAACTTTTGTATAATTTTGTATAGTGTGCGAGCAGTGCACAGTTGTGCAGCTCAGAGAGAACATTGGATGCGACCTAATTCTTTTCTACGGTTCTAAATCGGACGCAAAGAAATAGTCCACTTTAGCTAAAAAGGTCATTTCCGCTCATTTGTTTTGATACGGTTGTCCTGTAATCTGTCCCCTGTGCGTCAACACCAGCCCTGGACCTGCGACTTCCAAAACACATTGAAAATAATGGCGTATATCATTAGAGCACCGCACTCCTGTCCTGACCCTCCTGTAGAGAGCCTGTGAAGGCCCAAGAACCTCCCCTGACCCGTCCCTGACCCGTCCCTGACCCGTCCCTGACCCGTCCCTGACCCGTCCTCCGACCCGTCCTCCGACCCGTCCTCTGACCCGTCCCTGACCCGTCCCCTGACCCGTCCCTGACCCGTCCTCTGACCCGTCCGCTGACCCGTCCCTGACCCGTCCTCCGACCCGTCCTCTGACCCGTCCGCTGACCCGTCCCTGACCCGTCCTCCGACCCGTCCTCTGACCCGTCCCCTGACCCGTCCCTGACCCGTCCCCTGACCCGTCCTCTGACCCGTCCTCCGACCCGTCCCTGACCCGTCCCTGACCCGTCCCTGACCCGTCCTCCGACCCGTCCTCCGACCCGTCCTCTGACCCGTCCCTGACCCGTCCTCTGACCCATCCTCCGACCCGTCCCCTGACCCGTCCTCTGACCCGTCCTCTGACCCGTCCTCTGACCCGTCCGCTGACCCGTCCCTGACCCGTCCTCCGACCCGTCCTCTGACCCGTCCGCTGACCCGTCCCTGACCCGTCCTCCGACCCGTCCTCTGACCCGTCCCCTGACCCGTCCCTGACCCGTCCCCTGACCCGTCCTCTGACCCGTCCCCTGACCCGTCCTCTGACCCGTCCCTGACCCGTCCCTGACCCGTCCTCTGACCCGTCCGCTGACCCGTCCGCTGACTCTCACTGCAGAAGCAGAAGGAGCAGATTCTACCGGCAGAGGAAAAACACAAGGCCTCTTGGATCTGGAAGTCGGTGCTCCGCCTCATCTCCTTCACGCTGTATCTGTCGGCGCACAGCGTGTCCTGGACCCACGACCTGCTGGTACACCTCAGGAAACAAATCACCAGAACAATTCAAAATCTTTCAGCGTGTTATTTTAATCGCCAAGCGGTGTCGTTTACATCTCGATGCAGCCTTTATGGAGCGAAATCAGAATGAAAGGAAGCGAGGTTTGGCCGTGCAGTGGCGTTCCTGGTCGCTGCAGGGCGGCGGGACAAGCTAAGCAGAAACATGAACTTTTCCGAGCGTAAATCAGATCGACGTTTGCGTGTCGACCGAAGCTTCTAAATCGCACGTCCACATTTCGTCGGATGAGTTTCTCTAAAGAAAGAGCCTATTTTTTCTCCGTTTCATGACGGCGCCGTATTTGCATTAACCACTTACTTGTCACGATAGCAAGAGCCGCGAGTTGGTGGATAAATCCCGCAGAGACTTCCGGGAGAGGCCGTGGTGTTTGCACGCTCAGCTGAGTCACATCCTGGAAAAAGCCCAAGAAAGAAAAGACACAACGCATCCAAAGCCTCCGACAGCAAGAGGGATATATAAGGCGTGTCTAATATAGCCTCGGACGCTTCCAGACTCCTCTAACAAAGCAGGATCAAGCAACACGGATATAAACTTTAACACACACACACACACACACACACACACACACACACACATGCAGGGCTTTGGAGGATTAGCGCCTCACTAGAACCCCTGGTGGCTGTTACTTTATATAGAGGCCTTGGGAATCTCACAATAATCTACAGGGACACGAAGTCGCTTCCCAACATCTCAGGGCTCGTCGACACGCTTGCATGCTTCACTTTTTCAAAATCATAAAGCGGATCCCGTCTTCTGCATCTTATTCTTGAAATAAGCAACAAAGTAGAGGATGATCTGAAAACTGTCTGTTAGTCGGCTATGGAATTTCGATCGGTCTTTAAGCGCATCGGATCATGAAAACGTGCGGTATTTAAAGTGGACAAACGGGAGGTTGTTTCCGCTAAGAATCGAGTCAAACGATCAAAAAGAGGTTAAGAACTTACTTATTCCGCACTCGTCAACATGGCGCAAATCCGTTATTGCGTGGTTTTATTTCCCGTAACGCCGGCGGCCGCGCGCTGTGCGTCTATTTCGACACGAAAAGTCATTTCCAGCGAACACGCCGGTCGTCCGTCATCATTTGGGTGCCGTTTGTGCGAGTCGTACTTTCTCTTTATGTCTCTGTAGAGTCACGTTTTAAACAAGAGGCTGGACTTCAGTCACATACAATCAAAATGCAGCTCTGAGGATAACCTGCGTCCGTCTCCCCGCGGAGGCAGCGTACGTACCCTTCGTCTTCACCCCCTTCCTCCTCCCTCTGCGGGCCAAGCCAGATAGTTTGTGGCGCCTCCTGCAAACGCCGTTCCCCGTTTCCCGCCTCCCGCTCTCTGCCGAGGCCGGAGTTTAAGGTCCGACTCTGTATTTCCTTTTCCTCGCCGGTGCAAAAGCTCAGTCTTGAATCTCACAAACTACCGGTGCTTGGAAATGGAAGACAAAGTGAATATTACCAAAACATTTTCCTTTATTCAGATGTGACAGACACGACATGTAGGTGACCTCAGACTGAATTCTATCCGGATACTTTGGCATCTTTTTCCGGTGAACGGCATTTTGATATCGTGATATTGTATTGTGTGTACTATTTATTGTTGACATGATTTTTAATGTCATTCAAAAAATCCATAATACAAAATCACATTCACATGGTATAATATATATATATGTGTATGTGTGTGTATATGTATATATGTATATATGTATATATGTATATATGTATATATGTGTATATGTATATATGTATATATGTATATATGTATATATGTGTATATGTATATATGTGTATATGTATATATGTATATATGTATATATGTATATATGTGTATATGTGTATATGTATATATGTATATATGTGTATATGTAGATATGTAGATATGTATATGTCAGTGGTTCTGCTCAGTGTCCCTTTACCTACTGTAGCCTCAGGCGCAGTTTTTCTACTTCCCATCTTGTAGTTTATATCCTCACCGCCGTGTGTTTCAGCCGCACCCGTGCATTAAGCTTCAGAATAGAACCTTCCGACTCAAGCGCACGTGAAGTGATGTATAAATCATCGAAATCCTGACCGCAGAATGACTCTCCAGTGCAGAGGGAGGATGGGGATGGAGGAGCAGACGCCCGCCGTCTTTGCTTCCAGGGGTTTCTGTTGACATTAGATTTTGTCCCCTTTTATTTTCGGGGTCCCTCTGAAGTTTTCGATGGTGGCGCTAATCGTGGTCCGCCGCTGCTAATTGGGATTTTCTGGCTCCTTCATTCTAGAGATAACGCGGCTGATTTGGAGTCATTTTCATCGCTGCCATCGAGGTCATTTCATGCAATATTAATTCTTAATGTCGCCCAGATGAAAGAGGGATCCCGCAGACAAACCCAACGCTCGTCCAGGATCTTTAACTCCTTCCTGTCTCCCTTCTCCTCCGAGAGGAGACACATTGGTTTAAGGTTTAAGGGTTCGTTTTGACGAAACTCTCCGACTACGTCGCCGAGAATCTCCAAAGATCACGAACTGTGATCGGATTTGAAAAGACGCAAACGCCGTCATCCTGCGTGAATCTGGATTACTGTTTGACAAGACGTCCCGGCACACATTGATTTCCACAACGTTTGCTGACGTTCAGCCTTTTGCGCCACCAGGAGTTTTTATTTACGGACAAGTGAGGGCTTTTTAAAGGCCTCCTTTATATGAAAGCTTTCATCCCTGTTTAGCTGAAAGAAAGAGATACTTTGCTTCCATTACCAACCTGGAAACTCACTCGTCACGTTTTTATGTGATATTCCGCACAACCGCAATGTCAGTGTGTATCATCCTGACAGATGCTTGACTACTTGCTTCCCCTGCCTCTCCTCCATGTTAGGTATAGATGTAGTGTGTGTGTGTGTGTGTGTGTGTGTGTGTGTTCGCCGTAGCCTCCATGTGTGCTGACACCTGCTTAGTTGTTGGTGTTTGCTGTCCTTGTGGCGGTGTGTGTTTGGTGTGCAGGGCGCTCCTTCTCCTCTCAGGTACGCCAGCTTCTTAGCTCTGCGGCAGATTCCCATTTAGCCCTTTGTGTCTTCCTGGCACAATCGAAGTGTCTCTCGCCTTCTGGACGCTTTTAATTTGCATACGGCTTTCTTTATGCTCCGTGCAAGGAGACGTGGAACCCCGGAGGACCTTTTTGTGTCTGCGCGTGGACTTTCAGGACGAACCTCCGGCACGTTCTGTTTTCTCCGAGGCTTCAAGCGACGCTTCTGTTGTGGATGCGGATAAAAAGCCCTGCTCCGGATGGAGAAGCAGGAAAAAAGCGTAAACAAGAAATGAACCTTGTCTCCGTTTTTGCACGATGAGCGACGCGGACGACCTCCCGCTTCGGCGTCCAGGCTTCAGACCCGTTTCGGACCCCGATCGGATTTAAAGCTCGCCGTTTGCATAAACTTCAGGGTTATTTTGATCGGACTCGGCCACAGATGTTTGACGGCGATACCGGTAACGGAGAGTAAAATATTCCTAGAGGTGCTGTAAGGAGAATACGACACGTTCATTTTCTGCTGCTGTGCTTCATCCACCTCACGTGTTTCTTCATTCTTCAGACAGACTCTATTCACTGCACTTTATCACGGCGGGATCGTGTTTATTTATCTTCACGCGTAGACTCACAGGACGTCCGTTTCGTGTCGGAAAAGCCCGACGTCGTCCTCCAATAGCCGTAAAGCCGGCTCGACATCGGTCCGCAACTGTTAACACGTCGAATGTTAACATTTGAAAGGCCGCGGGTTTTGGACGGAGGTTTTGACAAAACTGAAACGATGGCTCGACTTTTCCCGTCCGGCCTGCGGCGAACGACGTCACCGAAACGTTTCCTATGAAACACCGACCTTTTTTTTCGGCGTACGTACTCGTAAGGCCGACGTAAATCCAAAAGCACACATCTGTGGCGCTCCGGTTGTTCACTTTGAAGGATGACAGTTTGTGTTCCTGCCACACTCAGCCTTTCCCCGCTCACTCCTCACCTCCAACCCGCAGGTTCTCATCCCTAGTGTTAAGCTGGACTATAGCCATGTTCAGTCTAGGTGCGGCTCCTTGGACAGGAGGGGCTACTCGGCAGGAGGTGGAAACGTGAGTCTCGTGCTGCGACCCCATCGTCTCCGTGTTCTTCCTGTGCCGTCTTGTGTTCTGTCCGTGTTCGTCCGTTTCCCCGCCTCGCTTTCCGTCCGTGCAGCTCAGTGTCGATGCTTTCCGGCCGCGTCCTCTTCATCCGCACGTCTTCAGCGGTGCTTTGTGTCCCGTGTGGAATTTTAAGATTAACGATGGAGCGTCTGGCCTCCAGCTCTCCAAAAGCAAAAAGATAGCAGTATCTTTTTGCACGCACACACACACACACACACACATTTTTTTTTTTGTGTTGCACATGGCAACAGCAGGTAACCCAGGCAACAGCTGTGTGCATCATTTTGCAGCCGGTTTGAGGAAGATGGTGCGTTGCCAGGGGGGCGTCACTTGAGAATACCTGTGGCTCCAGCCGGCAAAATCATTTGGATAGAAAAGATAAGCGTGCGTGCGTGCGTGCGTGCGTGCGTGCGTGCGTGCGTGCGTGCGTGCGAGCGTCAGCATCGCAGCGCCGTTTCAGCTTCAATCAAAGCTGATTTATGAGCTACTGCTCAGTCGGTCCTTCAGGTACAAAAATGTAAAAGCTGAATTTTGTTTTCTTTGTTTTTCTCATTCGAGCCGAGACTCGCTGGTTAAAATAGCAGTGCGGTTTGGAAATTTGACACGATGAAATTAGAAGTAAAAGCCCCCCCCGGCCGCCCCGGACCCTCCCCTTCATCCCGAGCTGTAAAAGGCTCCGGCGAGACGGGACGTTTCCCCACACGGACACAAACCGCAGCCGAAGCGCCGCCTCGGGGGACGGCGTGCCGGGACGCGCTCTGAAACCCGAGGCTCGCCGTGGATGCTGTGGATGATCTCAGGATGAACCGCCGGCCCGTTTTGTTCCCGTCTCTTTTCTTTGGAGGCAAAAAAAAAGACCTGCTCTGGGATAAACGTGGATTCTACCCGCGCCTTCACGCGCGTCCCAGGACGTAGCGGCTCTCCGCTTGTGTCTTTGTGCGCTAGAAAGCTTCGCGGCTCCTCTTTGTTTGTGTGGCATCGGTTGAATCCCCAACATGTTTCTCCGTGGATTTCACCTTCTCCCGCCTTCGGATCCCAGGGTTTCCGGCATCGCTTCGAGCCCCTTTCGACCGCGCCTTGCTTTTTATTCGCACCGGATCTTCGGCGACAGGCGTTTAACGTGTCGGAGCGCTTTTAGTTTGCGGGCACACGGGCCGGCGCTATTTCTACCTGCTCTGCATTGGTCGGTCGCAACTTCAAAATACAAGGAGTGTTAGTTCTGCATTTGTGCTTCCTGGCTAATAATTCCGTCGTCCCCGCGCCGGAACGCGGAGCGCGGTAGGAACTCGTTCTCAGAAACGCCGCGCGCTTTTGATACGAGTCTGACGAGGGGCGCGGATGTATTCGACGCGCTCAGGGAGAACGTCAAGAGGAGGCCGAGAGATTCTACCAGCCGGGGCTTCTGACCTTTTTGTTTTTCCTTTCTTTTATGTTTTCACTTCCAGGTGCAGATACAGAACAAAAAGATTGATCTGAGCCACGTGACCTCCAAGTGCGGTTCTCTCGACAACATCCATCATCGACCAGGTAACCGGGGAGCCGCTCGCCCTCGGAGAGTCCGACGCCACCGCACGGACATTTTGACTCTCAAGTACAAACTGTGCATTCGCGGTCGTCCACTATGACACCTGGAGATTCCAAGACACAGAAATGTGCTTAAGCCCAGTCGCTTTTAACCGTAAAACACATTTCATAGAGACCACACACACACACACACACACACACACACACAGAGCGATTCCTAAGAACAGGTCATCCAGTCCCTGCTGAGACACACAAACAGAACCAGATGGTCCCAGATGGGCGTCAGAGAGAAGTAGGGGGTCATATTGGGGTCACAAAGTCGTGTATCCATGGCTGCCTCTGGTTAACAGTCAAATTGGGATTTGCAGGACACTGATGACAGTATGTAGCAGTCAGAGTCATACATGTACATATATATACATTTTATTTTTTCCGTCCAATCAGGCGTTGTTATTTTTGTCCGGCGTTGGAGTCCCACGGAAAACAATATTAGCTTTCCAGCCCAAAGGAGGCACGCTGAATTTCAATTTACAGCGTTTGGAATCTAGAATTCGTAGGATTTGATGGTGTTCAGCCTGGATGTGAGTCTTCAGCGGCTTTGCAGAGGTCAAAGCGGACGTTGTTCAATGAGCCGCTACTCCTGACGGTAACTTCCTGCTACTGCGGCGAGCAAACAGGGTGGATCCCTGGTGCAGCTGCAGCGGCAGCAGGCTGGCCTACATTCGCCAACAGGATCCTCCGAGCGGGTTTCCAGGAGTCTTACGTACAAAAGGGCCATCATTTATCTTTATTAATCTGAAGCAGACCGCCAAATGTGTTCCCTGTCTGCGACTTCATGTAATTATTAAAAATAAGAATAGAATCACAGACAAAAAACCATCAATAGAGTTCACCACAGTCAGGAGAGGAAATTGACACGCGAGTTCAGATGATATTGTCGAGATAATAACGGTATAGTAAATGATAAAAATCACACCGCTTATTGTTTACCTACATTTCTGAATTGAGCGTATCTTGACATGAGCGAAGGTACGGCGGTTCAGGAGCAGGTGACTCTGTAAGACCAGGTCCTTCGGGGCCGGTCGGCCTTTCGGAGCTCCGGATTCTCCCGTCCGCTGCAGGGAAAACCTTCCTCCTGGCGCTCCAGGTCCTGCAGCTCCATCTGCTGGTCCGGCTCTCCACCCGACACCCTGACGTCCCTGTTACTCACATCCACAGCTTTCTCTATCGTACAGCCCAAATATACATCGGCATGTAAACCACTATTGAAATGAATTCTGTTAGAGATTTATACTAAAGGAGACATTAAATATCAGACATGAAAAAAATGTTAATTCGCTGAAATGAAGAGCAACAAGGGGAAGGACCATACTAGATATTATTATTATTATTATTATTATTGTTATTGTTATTTTGTGCCATATTATGTTTGTTTTACTTATTTAGATGCCATCAGCGATTGCATGCTTTCATGAATATGAGGTAACGCACACTTAAGATATCATCTGCTTTCTATCTAAGATAAGATCAACTTTATTGATCCCCATAAGGGAAATCCTTTTGTCACAGATTATAACGGACTATAAGCGTCAAATAAATATGACTATAACCATAAAGAGAGAGACAATTAGGTGACAATTAGATCAACCAAAATATATCCACAAATAAATAGGCAGCAGAGAGAACAGCAACAACAACAACAACAACAACAACAACATCAAGGAAGACAATAAGGTTGAAAGAGCCAAAACTAAACAAACACAAACAGAGTGACAATAGCAGTGATAAGATTAAAATAAATAAACTTAAATAAGCAGGAAGCGGGTGGTCCGAGGATGAACGGGCGTGTGAAAGATGAGGCCGTGAGGTCGTGGCAGCGCAGATGCACCTCCTGCCGGTCCGAGCCGTGGGTCGAGTTGAACTTTTGTTGAAAAAAAAGGGCCGTTTCTGGGCATTAAAAGCTTGATTCCCTGCAGGGGGTGGAAATGTGCGCATTGAGAGCGTGAAGTTGGACTTCAAAGATAAAGCTCAAGCCAAGGTGGGTTCCCTGGATAGCGCTCACCACACTCCACGTGGAGGCCGCGTCCTGGTAAGTGTCAGCTCCCCGAAACCCCCCGCTCTGCGCCCCGCTTTCAGTGCCGTAACTCTGTAGCGTCACGATATTGAGACGCGCTGAATCCCCGCGATCATGTCGTAGCAGCTAAACCGTCCCGTGTTTAAGGATGAGAAAAGTCCCGTTACGTGAAGTCGATACACTCGCATGAGGGATTTTACTCAACGTTTAAAGGCTCGGTTTAGAAATGTGGCGGCGTCGTGGGTGGAGCGGCGGCCGTCGGTCACTTGCGAACGCAGTCCTTCGACTCCGTACGAGACGGTGGAAACGGAGCGACGCGTCCTGCAAGTTTAAGAGCGCTTCTACGTCCTGGAAGGTCAATGTGGTCCAAAGGTCCGATGTCTCACTCCGCCTGCCTCCGCCAGATCGAGAGCCACCGGCTGATGTTCCGCGACCACGCCAAAGCGCGAGTGGACCACGGCGCCGAGATGGTCGCCCAGTCGCCGGGCCGGTCCGGCTCCATGTCTCCCCACCGTCACCGGGACAGCCAGCTCTCCTCCTCCGGCAGCATCAACATGACGGAGTCGCCGCAGCTGGCGACCCTGGCCGAGGACGTCACCGCCGCTCTGGCCAAGCAGGGTTTGTAAACACCGAAACCCCCCCCCGGAGGATCTGGTGAAACCTCGCGGCCGCGACGCTCCCCGCCCTCGGGCCGGCCCGTTCCGACCACTTCCTTAGCCTAACTGTACTCTCAAACATCTCCGCTCCATCTCTCAGACACCGACTCTAAGGGACTCGAATAAGAAGCTTCTTGCCTTTGGTCCTCCTCATCCGAAACTCCAAATATGTGCCGTTTCTTTTCGTTTCCCGGCCTCTCGATCTCTTTCTCTCTTTGATTTCCGTTGCGTAGAGTAGCTCGGCGCCGGTCCTCGTCGGGACGGAGTGTGTATTTGCGCGTGGGATGGGGTATCGGCCGGATTGGTCCCGAATCGGTGTGTTCAAGAAGCTAGAGCTTTTTCCTTTTCTTTTTCTTTTTTTTTTTTTCAAACCTACGTGGCCATTTACTGTATGTGTAATTAAAGTGGCCAGCAGACCGTGCAGCACGTGTTGTACTTGCTAACGTGCATGGACGCCAGAACCCTTAACGAACCGACCATCCTTTACTGCAAGTAACTGCTGTCATCCCATATATAATATATGAAACAGATATCTATAGAGACATGTACAAAAACGCAGTTTCCCCGCCATCATCTCCACGTCCCGAAGAGCTCACAAGGAAGTGACGGCGTAAGACGGCGTGATCGCAAAGGCCGGGTCGCGCGATGACGAGCATGTACCGATTCTAATACCAAGGGAAAAAGGCTATTTTGTAATTAAGAAAAAAAGGGATTTTAGTAAGTTATTTCCTCAATTATTGGGTAAAAATGAAACGAGTTCATGTTTTGTAGTTATTAGTTGTTTCCAGTGTAACGCTTGGTGACGATGTCAGACGGCCGGTTTTGTGTGTCGCTAGGCAGGACGTCCTGCGCCCGCACGGTGGTTCGCACGCACAGTTTTGCGCAATAAGATAAAAAAGACGCGGAAGCCCGATCTCTTTTCTCCGACAAAAGAAAACGGCGAGGATGAATGTTGCAGCCGCGGGACGCGGGCGGCGGCGGCGGCGTGCTCACCGTGTGCTTCGAGCGGCAGCGGCAGAAACCTACGATAGCGGCGCGAGAGTTAGCGGACGATGCGGTTACTATGACGACCGTCTTCGGGCGACGATCCCACGACAAACGCTATCATATCTGGATGTTTCGTTGCAATATGTGCGCGGGGGGGAGGAGGTCAAAAAAACACAAAAAAACAAAACAAAAAAAAGGCGATTCGTTAACGGAGGTTAGTTAACGGAGGCCCGGCTCGGACTCGGCTCCGTCCTTTAGGAAAACGTGGTGGATCTCGTTTCTTTTTCAGACGCCATTCGTGGTATTTGCCGCCTTCTGCCCTCAACTGAGACTGTTTGTTTGCTTCTGTGTTCTTTCTGCATCCCCATCTCCGTGTGCCCTGCCTCCCGCCCCCCCACAGCAAATGTAAATGTATTTAAAAGGTCAAGTAGATGTACGCTACAATTTTCTCTCCTTGATATGAGACCGATTACAATAATTAATGACAATAAAAAAAAAAGGACAAAAACCCACCCGGAGTGCTTCCTTCTTTTTAGATGAAAAAAAAAGAGAGATGAGATGAGAACGACTTTATTTATCCCCAAGGGAATTGTTGTACCAGAGTTTCAAGCAAAAATATAACAATAATAGATAATAGTAGGAAGGAGGGAGAATAAGAAATACAATAAAATATAAAGTGTCAAGTTAAGGCTATCAAGTGTTTTAAGGTCTTAAAAAGTACAAAGATTTGAAGATTCCCTGCAGCTGAAGGAAGAGGAATTAAAAAGTCTGATAGCTTCAGGTAGGAAAGACCTCCTGTGGCGTTCAGTGGAGCTCCTTGGTGGTATCAGTCTGCGGCTGAAAGAGCTCTGACAGGACGTCAGTGTCCGTGCAGGAGGTGATGGACGTTGTCCATGATGCTGAGGAGCTTCTCTGACACCTGCACCACAGACTCCAGCTCCACTCCCAGGACAGATCCAGCTCTCCTGATGAGCTTGTTGAGTCTGTTAGCCTCAGCTGTCTTGATCCTGCTGCCCAGCACACAACAGCGTAGAAGATGACGCTGGACACCAGCGAGTGGTAGAACATCTGCAGCGTGGTCCTGCAGACGGTGAAAGATCTGAGCCTCCTGAGGAAGAACGGACGGCTCTGACCCTTCTTGAAGATGGCGTTGGTGTTCAAGGTCCAGTTTATTGTCCAAGTGGACACCCAGGCACTTGTAGGTGTCCACAATGTCCACTTCAGTACCTCTGATGGTGACCAGGTTCAGGTGGGTCCTTTGTTTCCTGAAATCCACCACCAGCTCCTTTGTCTTGGACACACTGAGCTGCAGGTGGTTCAGTCCACACCACTCCACAAACCTGTCCAGGACAAGAACGAGGCGCTCCGAGCAGCGCCGAGAAGCCGGAGCAGGAGAGAAAAGCGGGGATTAAAGGAAAAGATGTCAAAGAAAAGAAAAGAAGGAAATGATTCAGAGAATAGAGTTGAAATCCGACTTCAGATGATGTCGTTTTCATTCATTGGTTTCTTCTGCTCCGGGAGGCTCCAGCCAGGATCCAGAGGGTCGAGAGCCGGGTTCGGCCCCGGATCGCTGCGTCACCTTCACATGTTCACACGTTCACACGTTCACACGTCATCTAGACGTGCAAACGTTCACTCTTTCATCAGCTGATTGGATATTTCATCTGTATTCTCAGAATCAGCTCTTCCTCTTGTTCCCTGGTCTCTCCTCCGTACGCTGCCGGAACAATCCACCATGCGAATTTGCAGTCTTGCCTCAAATCAGGCAGCGAGAAACTCGTTTCCTTACGAATAAACAGCTGACACACACACACACACACACACACACACTCACACACACTCTTCAGACCGCCATCCCTGCTTTGTATGTAAACTCTGAGTGAATGAAAGCAGCCCAGGACGGTAAATATCCTCGTCTCTGGAAAAGCTATTTGCTTGAGTGGACGTCTGGCTAAAATGACTTGCATGAAAAATACGGAGTCAGAAATTAGGAAAATGGGAGCTCGTGAAAAGTTTATTGTGAAATGGCAGAGGAGGGTACAATAAGTTAAGACTTAGGGATGGATCGGGCAAAGAGTGATTCGTTGCGACGGCCGGTCCCGGGCCGAACAAGTCACTGCGAGATTCGGGATTATTCCTCCTCCGTTCGAAGACGGGGGGACTCGACGGGTGAAAACGGAGAGGAAGACGACAAGGAAAAAAAAAAAATCTGGTGAGAATTTCACACGGCTTCCGGAAGAGGAGAAAAAAAAAGCACCGGTTGACGAAAAGAGGAAAAAAAAATGAACTGAACAAAAGAAAAAAAAAAAAAAGAAAAAAGGCTTTCAGAAATGACATAGTCCTTTTGTTCCCCCTGCTTCCTCAGGTGGTGCAGGAAACGGCGAGCGAATGTCTCGACACCATGGGGTCTGCGCGCGGCGGAGGCTCGACGCTCAGGCCGCGGGTCCTTAGACGGACATGATGTGCTTGACAAAGCCTGCAAGTGACGGTCGGGCGGCGAGAAAGAGACAGAAAGAAAGAGAAAGAGGGAGAATTTCAGTCAAAATGCAGTGCTGGAATTGAAATGTTTAGCGCCGGCTGACACGGTGAGGCGCTGTCGCTGCACTGCATCCTCGCTAGCACTTCCTGCGTTCTTTTCTTACGTTTGTCCAGAGTCACCTTGAGGTTCTGGCAATTCTCTGATACATGAATTACACTGCTCCAAAAAATAAAGGGAACACTTAAAAAACACATCCTAGATCTAAATGAATGAAATATTCTTATGAAATACTTTGCTCTTTACACAGTTGAATGTGCTGACAACAAAATCACACCAAAATGATCCATGGAAATCAATTGTATCAACCCATGGAGGTCTGGATTAGGAATCACACTCCAAATTAAAGTGTAAAAACAAACTCCAGGCTGATCCAACTTTGATGTAATGTCCTTAAAACAAGTCCAAATGAATGTGTGTTGCTTCCTGAGTGGACACTATGATTTCACACAAGTGTGACTGACTTGGAGTTACATTGTGTTGTTCAAGTGTTCCCTTGATTTTTTGGAGCAGTATATTTCTGACTTCCCTTTATGTGTCTCTGAAATTTGCTCTTTCCGTGGGAAAGGGACCACGCCGATCATTATTCCATCTCAAAGTGCTGCACCGGTGCCTCGGAGATTAGCTTGAGCCGGCAGCAATCAGCGCAAAATGTAAAAAAATCAGCAAGAAATTATCGAGGGTAAAGCGGTTCCGGGAAATATGAATTCACTTCACATCCGAAATATGTCATCCTGTCGAACGTTATCGCTAATTTCAGATTCTTTCGGTTCAACTATGTGACGATCGATGCAGTTTGACGGATGCGTGTCTGGATAATAATGCGGCCGCCGTCCGTAGGTTTGATTTGAAAAGGTGCCGGCGTGCGTCGGCGCGTGGCGGCTCCTCACTTTCGTAGTTGACGCAGCCGTTCTCGTCCTCCTGTCCGGCCATGAGAGCGTCGATCTCGGCCTCGGTCATCTTCTCTCCTGCGGAGGAAGGCGGCAGACGTTCAGCGCCGAACGGTAACGCGAAGCGGATCCTCCCCCCGCCGTCACTCACCCAGCGTTGACAGGACGATGCGCAGCTCGGCGCCCATCACCGTGCCGTTGCCCTCCTTGTCGAAGACGCGCAGACCCTCGACGTAGTCCTCGTATCCGGCCTTGTTGGGGCTGTTGATGATGGTCTGGAGCATCGGCAGGAAGCCCTCGAACTCTACCCTCTTGTTGGCCATGTCTGGAAGGGGAGCGTCGCGCATTATTTTCTTTGGATTTTTACATCCATATTGGTTTCCGTTTAAAATATAGTTATTTTATGGCGTGGCAAAGGTGAAACGTGTATCGGCCAATAGAAATCAGCTGGCTAAGCGATAGAAAGGAAAATCTTGCATTTTATTTCATTTGCTTTATTCGAGAGATAATGCAGAGATCATTTGGGAAAATGCTGAGCTTTTACTTTGCTTTTATTCCATTAAATCTACCGGCGGACTCCAGTCGCCCGGAACCACCCGCGAATTGACTGCTTTGTTCAAAATGAAGCTTTTGGACTTCACAGGGTCTCCTCCCCCTGTGTGTGTGTGTGTGTGTGTGTGTGTGTGTGTGTGTGCGCTCGCTCCTCACTTACACCCGTGGATAAATGAACGAATGAAGGCATGAATTTCGAGGCGCGGGTGCGTCTCCTACCGTCGGCGGAGGGGTTCCCCAGGATCTTGTTCACCTCCTTGTTGGTGGGGTTTTGTCCCAGAGCGCGCATGATGTCAGCAATCTGGTTGTACGCAACCTTGTTGTCACCCACCCTGTCGAACAGACCGAAGGCCTCTCTGTAGTCTGATGAGGAAGAAGAGAAGGAGGAGGAGGAAGATGATGAAGAGGAGGAGGAAGATGAAGAAGAAGAAGAAGAAGAAGAAGAAGAAGAAGAAGAAGAAGAAGAGGAGAAAGAGGGCGCCATTTCATCAATGGACTGGGTACGTCGGCGTTTATAATTTCTGAGATTCTTCCCTTTGGGTCGAACACCTTGAACTCATCAAGAAAGAGGCTGAGAAATGATATTCTGGGAAACCGGAGGAACGTTTCCTCAAACCCTGATCATTTCAAATAGATACAGTTTCCTACAAATGATTATTTCATGTAATTATAATGAACTTTTATCATTTAGATATTGTGTGTAGAAGTCATGTGAGTGAGTGTGTTTTCGGCGCAGGCCGGCGTCTCCTCAGGCTGACGCGGCGGCGGGACGGACGCGGCTCGGACTATTTTCATCCCGCCGGCGGCGGCGGCGGCGGCGCTCCCTGCGGGGCGGCGGCCTCTTTTAGAAGACCACCTTGGAATTGACAAACATAGCTGAGAATATGAGCCCCCTCCTTTTAAAGGCAGTCAAAGCGGGGAATGCTGACCGCAGCACCACGAGTGGCCAGATGGACGGACGGACCGACGGACGCCCGCGGCGCATTCCGGCGTGACCGAGGCCTCGGCGTGATGAAACGGCGAGGAGCCGACCGGCTGCCAAAGTTAACCTTCTGTGGTTTCCAAACTTCTTGTCTGCTTCTGGGTGTTTGACCCCGGCTCTGCTCGGCCCGCCGCTCGCTCACCTGCCGCTTCACAGGAAATACTTGCAGAGGTCCGTTAAAAAACAACCAAAACGGGCCCATCGGTGCGCATCGTGCACTGACAACGTGCACGGTCTCTCGCCAATAACGCTCTATGGTTTCTATGTAGAAACCCAGAGACAGCGATGGAGAGGATTTGCATGCGATCGGAAATCAAAATGTGGATGAGATGTCTAAGAGACGTCTTAAAGGGATCCCGCTGTGCTGTTTGAGTGGAGTTTGGTGTTGATGTAGTTCCTGCTCAGGTTGGGTTTGCTTACCCTCAATCTGGTCTGCATTGAATTCCACCTGAAAGAAGGAAAATGGCATTCCATCAAATCAGCGTTTAAATTCAAAGGTATTGAGAAGATTTCATTGCGTCGGATCCAACCCTCCCCGTCGATACCCATCGATCCGCTCGCAACTAGGAATGTATTTGCCGCCGTGCCAAAATTAGCCTGGCGTGGCGGCGGCGGCCCATCTGTGGACGTCCGTCTTGAGCCGCCTTGAGGTTGCCCCAATTTGGAGTGGCCGTGCGAGCGCGGCCCCCGACGGAAGGGGGCGTGGCTTGAGCGTCGGCGAGCTCTCCGGGGTTCCGCTCGCTCTCGGCTCCCCGAATAGCCCCGATCGTGCTCGTCTAAACCGGCGGACGAGCGAGAGCCCGTCCTCCCCCGCCGGCCCCGGGGTCGACCTTCTCGGGTTCCGGTCGGTCCCGGGCCGCATGTGTTCACACGCCGCTCAGGTTCATGGACCCCGGAGGGCCTCGAAAGACCGAACTCCAACCCGGGTCAGACCGGGTGCAGCCCCGGGTCTCCGCAGGCCTCGGCCCCCCCGCCCCGCACAACACGCCGACTCATGCGTCCGTGGCGTTCGGGTACCTTGACGGCGGACAGGTCCACCTTGGGAGCGGCGGGTGCCGGGGCGGGCTCGGGCGCCGGCGCCGGGGCGGGCTCGGCCTTCTTGGCGGGAGCGGGTTCGGCCTTCTTGGCGGGCGCCTTGGGGTCCTTCTTGGGTGCCATGTCAGCTGAAAAGTGGAAGCGCGGAGGTTTCCAGGGGCCGGTGACGACACAGGGAGTGAAGCGCAGAGTGGAGGAGACTCGGAGCAAGACGTCCCCCTCGGGGCGTTTATATATCAGACTATTTTTCCCTCCTGGAGCCCGTCAGAGGCGCCGGCGCGTCGGGATTGGACGCCGCGCGGCCTGGGGGGTGTGTGTATGAGTGTGCGCGTGTGTGTGAGTGTGTGTGTGTGTGTGTGTGTGTGTGTGTGAGCGTGTGTGTGTGTGTGTGTGTCTAAACACAGCATACAGGGCAGCGCACCAGGGAGAGTTTATTTATTGCATGTATCTTATTGAAAATGAAAACATAGGAAAGTGTGTGAAGGGTAACTTGCAGACACGCGGCCGTCCGGAGGTGTGTAAACACAGCGTTTTCTGCTAAAGTGACACAAATGCAAAGAAACCCTCCGTCTGATCCTCCTCTCCAGCTCTCATCCTGTGAAACGGCACGATATGTCGGCAGGAGATGCTGGAATTATGGCGTAAACTTTTTTATTTTCTTTTGGGAAAGGAGCTGCCGGTAAAGAAGGAGTGGTTTCCCAGAAGGGAAAGCGGATCCTGCTGGGATCTGCCCCCGGGGTCAGGTGTCCTCGGCGCCGGATCACAAGGGGGGAAATAGATCTATTTGTCGGTGGGTGACTTTATAACCCGCTGGCGCTGTTCCGTCAGCGTCTCCATCCTCCTGGGACCTCCGGACCTCCGGGCCGCCCGGATCCCGTCGCCTCTGCTCAGAATGAACGCGGAACCGAACGTCCTGGAAGGTTTCTATTTCCATTTAATCCCCAATGCAAACACATTCGAATACCGGAGTGAGCCGCCGGGATGAACTTCCATTAAGGATGAGAGACGGATGTGACGGCGGCGGCGAAGCGTCCGCTCGCCCCGTCTTTCTGGGACTTAGCATTCAAATCCTCGGCGGCCGGAGAGCGAGTATCGTGTATTCTACTCGTGCTTATTGGGATAAAGTAACAACGTGACACCTTCCTCTTTGGCCACTCGGACACGTTTGTCTTCAAGAAACCAAAGAGTTTGTTCTAAGGAGCTGCAATATTTGCCGGGCGTGGAGGACGCCGGCGGGTCTCCATGTTCTCCCGTGTCTGCGCTGGCGTCCTCCAGGTGTTTGCACGTCTGCAAGATGTGTGTGATGAGAGGGTGAATGATGACATAGAAGTCCAACCGTTCTCCCTCTTGTTCGCAGCTCATATATATCTCCACCTTCTCACTCCTAAACCTGCATTGGAAGCCCTTTCTCTCGTCATTTTTCAACAAACTCCGATCAGCGTCCAACGCGATTTTGCATTTCAAGCAGAAAGATGGCAAAACTAGAAGGTCTGCTTTTAACCCTCATATTATGTTAAGGGTCAATTTGACCCATTTCACCCATTGGGTCAATGGGTGAAATGGGTCAAATTGACCCTTAATAGGTGATGTTTAGATAAAGATTCTGGTGTGGATGTGGACATGACGCTTGGCGGTTCGTCCAAAAATAAGGAGAAAGGGATGTGACACGTTGCTACGGGACGCAAAGGGAAAATCCTCCATTCTTCACAATGTGTTTTCCACACAGAGTGGAAGTGAAGGGCTAAACGGGAAGGCGAACGGTTTCCGTGCCTCCCCATGCGGCCCAGTGATCCACGGGGCCGGGTTGAACCCCCGCTTCTTCCCCGATGACAGCTGGGACCCCCCACACCCCCCCACACCCCCTCACACCCCCGAGAGCTCACAAGCAGGATAAACACTGGACAAGAATGAACGCATGAATATCGGCCTCACGACGGGTGGAACTGAAAACTGTCTCTCAGGCCAGGCAAATCTTATTTTCCGGTGCGTCGCAGTTCGCGTTGTGAAGCGGCACCTGTGGCTCCTCGGTGGCCCCTCGTCGGAGGGGGGTTGTGGTTGTGAGCGGTCGCCATGGCTCCCGGGAAGGATGTGATGTCAAAGCTACCAGAGCCGTCAGCTGCCAGCGCCAGTAAACCCTGACAAGGCTAACCGGGCGGATTCCGCCTCCCTAATTCGCGTCTAAAACTGTCCCACAGTCCGGCGGCGGCGGCGGCGGCGGCAGCCCTGCCCCCTCCATCACCACAGCGCCTGGTGGACACACACACACACACACACATACACACACACACACACTTGGTTTCAGTGACCCCGTGTCCACCGGGGCAAAGCGGAGGGAGCCTCAGTCCCCCAGCTGTCATCTGGACTGGCCTTCTCAGATTCTGGCCTCCCTCTGCTGCTCTGGCAGCTCCGCTCGCCGCTCCATCCTGGGCTCCTCAGCAGAACGTTAAAGGGACTGAAGGTGATTTCTGGAGATGATGGGGGTTCTTCGCCGCCATTCTGGTTTCCGTGACAACATTCAAAACCTGGTCGGGTGAAATACACGCCTCGAATGCGTCCGGTTTGTTTTTACGGAGCGGTTTTCAGCCGCTACTGACGGAGAGGTCAGATCTTTGAAACCTGGACGGGGGGACCAGGACGGCGGGAGAAGATCCGGCTCGGCGGACCTTCTTCTGACCGACCCGACCGTCCGTCGGGGCTGAGGAAGCGTCTCTGTTTTCAGGTCAATGAGTTCTCTGTCAGATCCCGGAGCCTCAGGAACAGGCCGAAGAAAAACACGTTCGTCTCCAAATCATAATCGTGAAACGCTGATGAGTGTTGGTTCTCGCGAGGTTGGCGGTGCGTCGCAGACGTCCAGAACAAGCCAGAGCTTCCAGGATATTCTGCTCTACTCGGAAAACTGTAGACACGCTGCAGGATTAGATGAGATAAGATCAAAGTTTATTAATCCTGAAGGAAATTGAAAAGGGAAGAGTAATATTGGACGTGACCGTAAAAATATTACAAATATCACAAGATATAAGAGAGAAATATATTTTGCTCCCGATGTTATATTTATCATTAAAGCCTGTGGTCCTGACATGATTACGACATAAAACAATTTAATTTATAATCAAAAAAAAAAAAAAATACAATAACTGTGTTGCTGGGATTTCATTGGAGGAGGAGACACATCCTGGTCAGCTCGAGACGGCGTCTGCCAATCAGCAGGCTTCTGAACGGCGTGCACACAATCCTTCAACCTCGGACTCTCAGAAGAAGGGAAAACGTTCTCCACGCAAACTCAAACATATTTAGTTGCAGGCGGAGGTCTGGAGAGCTGACGGGGCTGAGCCAGAACCAGAGCCACGCCTTTTAACAAATCACTATTACTGGCCACATTTCATTTTATTCAAGGATCGGGGCTCATCAGCAGGAGGAGGCTGAGGCAAGCAAGATGGAAAAACATTAGCACGTGTGTGTGTGTGTGTGTGTGTGTGTGTGTGTGTGTGTGTTTGTGTGTGTGTTTACTGCAGGTGTCTGTTTAATTGAAGCCCATTTGGAGATGAAGGGACAGCACGCTAAGGGATATTTTCTTGCAAACTTGTTGACTTGAATAATAATAGTAATGATCATGATCAATGCTTTGCCAGCCTCTCCTCCCTCCCCGTCCTCGTCCCGTATCTTATATCACCTCCAGGTTTTGCTCCGGGACATTTCACCCCGGGTAGCTTTCACCAGGGTCCCGATGTGAACTTTCACCAAAAAAAAAAAGGAAAGACCTGGAACTCCACTCGGACTTTGCGAAGACGAAAAGATGCGTCGGCGGTCTGGAACGCGGTGACTGGACGTCGGTGCGGGACCCGGAGGTTCAGCTAAGAAGGAAGTGAGGCGGAGCGCCGCAGGACCTGGTTTTTCGGGCGTCCAGGCAGCAGAGGTCACCCCGTCAGCCATCTGTGATGAGTTGATTTTGGACTCCTGGAACCCCCCTGCCCCCCCTCCGCGCCCCCGTACGCCCTCCCTTTCAAACGCAGAGCGTTTCCTTCAGCGCCCTCCAACCATTCCAGCAGGAATGAGGCTGTAACTGAGCCTGGGGGACAGATGGGGCCTATTTATAGTCCGTGCGGAGAGGTGTGAAGTTTCTTGGGATTTCTAAGAGCGCTCCTTAAGGGGGCCCATGCAATCTCGGTGATCCGCCTGCTCGCTCTCTCCGCCCCGCTCCCCGCCACAGGAATTAGATGTGGGCGAGCTAAACAAAGCTACCCGCTGCCCTTTTTTTTATTGGGGACACGACACCACGAGCCCGGGCGGCTTCCGGCTTCATCTCCTCCCGCCGATAACTCGGTCTTCCTTTATCACTGCGCTCGAGGCGAGCGGGAACATCCCGGGGTCACCGAGACGCGACGGCGTCTCCAAAAAGGAGTGACGATGACGCCGAGCCGTGAAAAACACAACGCTAAAGATGGCAATGGCAGCGGTCGGTAACCTCATCGTACAAGCGGGGAATTTGCTATGACGGAAGCGGGAGGCCTTCTGTACACACAGAAAGACCAGAGAGCCAGAATGACGTGGAGTCATAAACATCCATCCGTCCAGCCTCTCCCGCCCGGCCGGCCGGCGGGTCCAGAGGGCCGCGGTCCATCCCTGATGACGGGGGGTCAAAGGTCGGCCGACGGCCCGTTCACGCGTACGCTCACGGGTGGGGGTCACTCCGAACCGTCACGCCACCGGGTGAACGGCGAGAGAAGGGGAAACCACCGACAATAAGCAATCGCTTCAAAAGTATCGACGCGTTCTTTTATTCCGAATGTGCAGTTTTTTTTAAAAAGTCCGTTTTGCAGGCTTTTGGCGTAAAGACGTCCCGTTGCTCGGGCGTGATGATGATCCATGAGGGATTCTCCGGGGTCTGGGGTCGGGCTCGAGGGGGAGAAAAAGCCAGGCGACGTGCAGGGACATGCAACTTATAGAATACAAACGTTGTTTTAACCACATTATGGGATCTCTGCATTGGTCACCGGGGTCATGCAGGCCTGTGCTCGTATCGCAACTCAACAAACAACAAGGATAAGAGAATGAAAACTAAAGGGGAAGTGCAACATGTCCACGCGGAGCGCCGGGTGTTTATCAAAATGTTGTTTGAAATTGAGCACTGACAGAAGTCTCAATAAAATTAGATCGCGCCGCCGCTACTGTGAGACGAGATGAAACTGATGATGGTTGAAGATGCTGAAGATCAAGAGGGGCGGTCCGGAGCCGCCCGGATGAGGGGGAGTGACACCGGCGGCCCGTCACTTTCGTAAGTCCGTGACAACGTGGTCGGAGATACTCGAGATTCACGCAATCGTCTCCTTTTTGATGGAGTACGTCTAAGTTTTCTTTCTTCGGACACAATTATCTCTGACGCATCTCGGGTTTTGTGTTTCGACTCGTCCTCCGCATCTCCTCCATGTAAGGCCGGTGAATTGGCGCCGATAATTCCAAGGATGCGGGTCTAGCGTTCGGAACCGCGGTGTCATTTCGGCAATGGCGTGAAAACGTATCTCAGCTTACGTTCAGGAGTTATGCAACGCGGCCGGGGCCGCCGCTGCGGCGCGTCAGCTGTCGGCGGCGCTCTAAATCAAACATCCGTCTTTGGACGCGCCGACATCGACGTCACGGCCCGCATTCAAAGAAACATCGATGTGTTCGCCACGCCGGCGTGCGGCAGGGAACGGATCCCAGTGTTTCCATATCATATTGATCATAATCCCGATCAATGCAAGATACCTTTCATTTAGTGACAATTTAGTTAAGCAGTTGTTGTTACTTAAGACACTTTGTAGTTTATTTGTATTCCTTATTGTCCCTTTCTACTATTAGCCGAAAATTTTGTACTAGTATTTATCATTGTCATATTTTTCTTGTAACTCTGGCACAACAATTTCCTTCGGGATAAATAAAGTGGTTCTTATTCTTAAAGTTTTCAAAGGTGAGGACTCATAACAGGCGGGCGTCTGAGCGGATCAGCCGGCCTCTAATTCCATCGATCGCTCCGAATA